>NC_056734.1:935454262-935471060 GCF_019279795.1 Protopterus annectens
TACCATACTATAATTTATTAATTATGATATTCTAATTTATTAATATTGTTAACGGAATCCTCTGACAGCTGTTCGAGCTTTTTTCCCCTGAGCCTCCTCCGAAAAGGGGTCATTGATAGCAGTTAGACTTTCCCAGTAAACAAATGGAAATAAATAAATGATGAACACTCTGAAACCTTTTCCTTGTTTTTACTCTGCAGAGCATGGGTCTGTATTAGATCCAGATGTATACCAATGACAAACTCTACAGACCGTTCTGTAATGTAGAAGTCCTCATGCAGTCTTACACCCTCTAGCTTGGAAGATCAAGTCAAAATTATCACATATTTATCCTGCTTGATGTGTGATTGCATCTATGACCTATTAGTGAAGTTGTCAACTACGACTCCTGTTACCTTACTGTTTAATTCAAAAGATAATCCAAACAATGATGGGTTCCATGTCCAAAATAAGAGTCTTCTTGGTGAAGAGATTTACAACTTGGTGAAACAATGTCACTAAAACATTAGCTACTGCACTTTTTTGTCAAAAGTTGATGTTAAAGGTTACCATTTAATGAAGCTGCTTCATGATATAAAGATTTGATTCCATGTAGGAGCATTAGACACTACATTGGGAACAGATTTTATTAGGTAAAGATAGGTAACTAAAACTAGGTAAAGAAGAGGCGGAAAACGAAATATCTGTGAAACAAATCAGCATGAAAAGTTTTAAGCTTTATGTGAACAATGACACTGTAAAACAAAAAAGTAACTATAGTTCAGAGTGTAAGAGCTGTGTCTTTAAAGGAACACTCCACCCTACAACTAAAAAATATGTTTATTTCAGTCTATCTTTGTTTCCAGACCTATTTTAACACCTAAAATTGACTCTAAATGCTTTATTAGTAATTTTAGCTAGTTTACCACAACATGGCTACCGATGGGGCTTGCTATCTCAACGTGATCTTCTTCTCCTTCAAGCCTTTCTCTTTCCCATAAAGCATTTCAAGTCTCCTTTCTGTGACTCATGCCAGACATAAGGAAGTAACAGTGATTTCCCATGCCATTGACATATAATGGGAAATCTGTGACTCATTGTCAGTTTGGTTTCCTTCTGTGTAAAGCCTGCTTCTTTTCTGTTGCTAATCACCCTCATTTGTGTTTAGATCAGAGCTTGCTTTACAGTATAATTTGAAGTTATCTAGCAGCAGACAGAGTAGTAGCTAAATTGGATGCCTTTGTTCTAAGTGTTCTTTTGTAGTCCTTCTTGAATTGAATTGAAAGTCCCCTCCTCCTACACTACTGCAGAGGTGTGAAAACTGCCACTGCAACTGACAGCTCAGAATTGAAAGGAAGGGAGTGCCATTTCAAATGTCTTCCCTCTGCCTGCAGAATCATTTGTTAGACAGCAGCAGAAAGATTTATGTAAACAATTTCTAATTAAATTTCGTACAACAGTGCAGGATAACTTTTGATTATTTCATTGTCTACACTATTTTTATTTCTTCCTTATTTCTACCAGACATTATTATGTTCACTTATGTATGTTTTACAATCTCTTTGAAGAACATCAGCCTAGTGACATGTTGTTTCTGTATTTTCACTGACATTAGCATAATGTCCACAAACAGTAGACTGCAAACCTGTGTCTATGATGCTGTCACAGTAAAAGCATGTACTGAAAACTCACTGTTTTCTATACTCCATGCAGTGAATTTTTTTGCAGTGGGCTACTAATTAATAAGTGCATGTATGTATCACTTGCATAATGCAGATAACTGAGGCACTTTGGGAGCTTAATATGATCATCGCAAATTCAGCTCATACTATTTAGCAATCCTTTAGTCCTTTTTCCATATTACTAAATTTATTTTGAGGCCGTCCCTGCCTTTCTTTGTGCATATTTCAAATCTTACTGCTACACTGCTCAAATATCGATAAGTTAATTGGCAGTAGACACTACTCAGCCAGACAGTTATTTGTATTTTTCACATTAATAATTTGACATGTGCAGTTCACAGAAAACATAACGTAAGAGGGTTTAGAGCCTTCACTAAAATTAGTATTGCAGCATCCAATTTGCAGTTGCAGTAATTAAACTTGTCAAGTCAGGCAGTAAAGCACACAGAAGTAATACTACTGTCAGTTTCATGAGTACAGACTGACAATTTTGACTCCATAATTTTCCTGTCTACACTATTACAAGTCACTGTACCAGGCAGTGCTTTGTGCCCTTTGGGCAATATTGCACAGCTTACTCCAAGTTCGCCTAAATATTGACATCTGATATCCAAAGGCACATGTCATAGTGCTCTCCCCTTTTTATAAGTGTGTGTAAGCCCTACAAAATACTGAAGGTTACCCAACATGCATGTATTACATCACAGAAACCCCTTTGGCATCAAATTTGTAACAGCTGCATGATGTTACGCTGTCTCACACTGTGCATCAGACTTTAGTACATGTTCACACAAGTTACAGTGTGTCAAGGGCACCAGCCTTCATCATCTGCACAGGTGACAGGGAGCACACTACACAAAGGCTTGGACTAGAAACACTGTTACAGGCAATAACTGCAACACAGGATTTTGAACATTGTGATTCCTGTGCCATGTCACCACCCACTTGCTTATCAAGCTCATGTCTAACAAAGAATGTCTTCTCAGTGACTGGTCAAGAGTGTCTACAGAAACTGGTTACTGCTAATTATATAGGCTCAATGTATTTTTGGTGTACAGTACATACTTCATACATACAATGGCTTTGCTTAGTATGATTTTTGCCTTTATTCCTGTGCATGGTCTGATCTAATTCAGTGCACTACTACAACTAGCAGACTCTCTGTAATACCAAAGTGTATCAAACCAATATAATGATGCATTTACATATATGAAAAGTCCAGAACACACAAAGCCATGCACGACCAGCAATATACTTATCCTACGTGTGTGCCTCCATTCAGTGTGCCAAAATAAGGATACAAAATTTCCAATTAAATTAACTATGTGCATGAATGTTTGCTATAACACATAGCAATTCATCAACTGCACGTCCACTAATTAGTAGCATTGATCTACCACTGCCTCTCATTTTTATGTTTCAAGCAGTCCGTCCACCGATCCTTGCGCTTCCCTTCCAATTGCACGTCAAACATTCATAATAGTGTCACAACCCCATGCTGTCAAGTCAGCAGACCATAACCTTTACTTTTCCCTTCCCTTACAATATCTAACATAGGTGTGTGTCAAGCACATCAAGTCACCAGACAATGACCATTGCAATTGTTAAGTGTATCGATTATACCACCACAGAATGTAATCAACTGACTGCCACTGAACTCTCCCATTCCCTATCCGTTGCAAGTGCATCATGCAACAGACATAGTCTCAACAACCATCCCTGTCATGGTTCGGTCTCACTGTCCATCATCCTTGATACAGCATGCCTCTGCAGTGTTCATGTCCAGCAATGTGCAGTGAGCTGAAACCTGTTCCAGCTGGTATTCCTGAATGCTGTTATCACTATACATTTTATCTACGCACTACAAACACTTTGAATATGGCAACCTAGAACCAATGGCACTCTTGCTCAAACATAATTCCTTCACTATAAATAAAACAATCATGTATCACACACTATCATCACAGTTCCTTTCACTAACAAGTATGAGTATTGTCTACCTTTCAAACTCACTTATGAGCGGTCATCGTTGCTTCGCGGGCTATAATTATTAACTAAATCACACTTACCTTGGCTGTAATATTTCCTTTGTGCAATATTTACCATGAGGACTCTGCCGATACTTTCACTTTGTTCAGGTTATATTTCTTCAGTTGAGCTCTCCACATTCACATCGCCTGTAAATGCCCATCAATAACACATACTGTTAGGTTACAGAGAAAAACACTTATGTATGACTTAATCCTTACTTCTTGCATGCTGTAAAATCACTGGTGATACCCACCTTTACTGTCATCTTGGTAATTCTGGCATCCATGTCAAACCAATCGTAAGTTGGACGGTTCTCTCCAGCAATGTTCATGACAGAAAAGATCTCATTACCGCAAAATGGATCACCCAACTTTCCGATCACCTATTCTCAATCACCAGGACTCATAGACGAGAGAGAACAGTTGTTAAAAATTATACCATTATATCCATACACACTTTACATGGATCAGCTGTTGCTCTGTATACATTAATACCCGCTCAGAGAACTCATTTTCAGCTACTATACACTGACATGTCACCAGAAATATAACAGTTCCATATCATTATCTAAGGCCTTTCCCTATTTTACTCACACATACCACCCAGGTTCAAAGCGATACAAGCCTTCAACTGTAAATATGGGTAAAAGTGGATGAAAACCAACACTTACTTCAGCTGATACAGTGCAAGTGACACAAATTGAATCTACCCTCTCATCCAACAGGTACATTTAACAATCATTAACGAGTTCACATCTACTTCTGTAACTGCCTTACCATGACTGTCTCATTTATTACAGAAATATGAAGCTTGACGCACTCTAACATTTCTCACATTTTCAATACTGACGCTTCTACCAGTATTTTTTTCTGTACTAAGTGACAGTAGTCAGATCGGCCGCTGCTGTCAAAGTCTCGCAGACTGTCTGACACTGTTTGGTCTTTAATATGTAGCAATGGCACTTGCTAAAATTTGGCTCTTTTCACATACGCACATGACAAGCAGCTTATCCTTATTGTACCCTGGACTCAGTTAGTTATCACATTCTCATAACTCTACACTTTTTCACGTCCACCTTAGGACTTACTGTGGAAGCGGGACTGTAACCGTGCAATCACAGTATTTTTCTCTGGCCGCTCACATCTAGCTATGTTTCTAGGCAGCTCTGGTACTTGCATTGGATCCACACTTAGACTACCTGTCTTGGCAGACACTACGTTCATCATGAGGTCATAGATGTAGTCATACTTCCTACCATCAAATATAGGCTTTGCTATCCACTCCTGCTTGGCCTTGGGATACACTATTCTGTATCTCTTTTCACCAACTGGCCCGGAGCGACTAGAGGGGCATCTAATCACTGAATGCTCCCTATTTTGATTTGCATTGTGGTCCAAGACCGCTAACATTGTTCTTGCTTTCATGCCTCCATAGCTAAAGTGTTCTAACTTTGGACAGTAACGACACAGCAATGCATGGAATACCTCCAGATTGCCAGTATGACAGAACTTTGTCGTCTGCTGCAGATCTTTTATAAACAGTGTGTTACTTACTATCTTGTGAAGTGCACTGTGGCACTCCCCTCCTTCCTCTAACCATTTCTTATCAGTCCCACGAGGTACTGGTACTTCATGTGGACATTTCACATATTTGGTTGCACCCCCCCAGCTGTGTTGGTCAGTCACATGATATGACAGGGACAACCACTTCTCCATAAGTAATACTGGATCACCCTCACATGTTGCTGTACACCACCACAAGTGATTACAAATACTGCGGCACCATGGCAGTAAATCCTCTTGTCCTTTCTGTTTGGCAGCCAGCATTATTTTTTTTCGAATGCTTTTGCACATGTGCCAAATGTCAAACTGATGATCTATGTCAGTGAATTGAGTACGCATTAGTAATGCTATACCCCGATGCCTATCTGTTGCTACTACTCCGATACTCACACCTTTACTAATTAAATTTCTCATGCACCTCTCAAAACCTATCTTCTCAAGTCCCACTGATGCCACCCCTTCACAGACCTGCTCCACAGCAAAATCCAGTATGTATCCTGTGTCTAAATCCATCATAGTGTAGGTGCAGTACTTAGCAGAAAATCCTGGACTGTCACAGCGTCCATCACCACCTAACCTTATCAGTCTCCCTTCAGCATCCTTCAACAGCTCCTTCTGCTGCTCATGCCAATGGAATTGCACAACTGGGAAAAGATATTGGCTCTGTATGTCGTAGTATGTCGTCTTTCCTATGAATTCTACACCTATGTAGGCACAAAACCTTGATATGTGTGCGTAAGTAGTACCGCTAAACAGTACTGCGGCAGCACTCATTAGGTTGCCTGCTGGCATTCGACCAAGTAGTGGTTGGCTTTCCCAGCTTAGAATTTCATGTCCATTAAAGCAGGACACTTTAACACAAACAAAAGTTCCAAGTATGGTCTTCTTCTCAATTTCACAAGCTGCTGCCCTGCACACTGGACATATAAGTTTCATCAACAAGTTATCGAGGCATGCCTCGAAAACAATGAATTTTTTTTGTCCAACAATGTCTTCCTCCACTGACAATTCCTGGAAAGAATCATCCGCCTCAGACTGAGACATGCTTATAGAGGATTCTCCCCAGTCTGGGTCTTCCAGATTCTCATTACCCATATTTGATGTACTTACTTCAGACATACAGTCCTCACTACTGTTGTCACTACACATGCTGCCCTCATTTTCTTCTTGGACCTGCACTACTTCAGTGCAAGACTGTACCACTGAATGATGGTTACTCCCACTCTCTACATTAGTATGACATACGTCCTCTTCTGTGCTTTGCTTCAAAGCATTTCTCTTCTGTATGCATTTTGACACCTTACTGTAATTGTGATCTACAAATGTTGGCACGACTATTTCTGGAAATTGAACAGCAACATTATGGCTTTGGATCAACTTAGCTTCTGATGTGTTACTACTACTTTCTTGCATATTGGCCTGTATTCCTATACTTACTGCAGCCAGCATATTTTGGGTCTGACAGGACTTATTCTTCAACTTACCTGTTTTTCTCAATCCACTAATCATTACCTCACTGTTGTCCACAACGACCTCTGAGCACACTGTTCCAAGTTCCATCTCCACCTGTTTAGAATACAAAGTATAGGCATCCTTAGCACTGTATTTCAGAATTTATTGTCATACATTACAATTAGCATACACAATAAGGCCGAGTACATAAAAAGCCTTGTAGCATTTTCATGGCTAAAAAGCAACCTTTTCACTGCCACAGGTCAGTGTAGGTATGTCGTAATGAATCATGACAATCATGTTACGGACTGATGTGCTGTGAATATAACTTGAGGGGCATTCATGCTTGTAATGCTTGTGCTGTGGTGGCCATTTACAATAACATCACAAACAGTAAGACTTATAATAGCTGTCCGGAGTCACAGTCTTTCTAACTTGGTCATTTCGACACCTGCACTTCTGGTTGCATATCACACCTGATTTACAACTTCTCAGCTGAAATACACAACAACCACAACTGAAGCTTCCATTCAGTTGTCTGGCATGTCCTCAGACTGACATTGTAACCTACCAGCCCAACAATTTCAACAGAAATGCACGTCTGAAATTGCTACTGTCAATATATTGGATACATGCAGCTATGCTACACTCGTCCTTGTCATATCCCTTCATTATTTTTGCATACTGTCTGCTCTCTTTTGTGGGACAAGCTGACCATGGACAATGCGCTACAATGACGGGACCAGGTGCCAAGGGATGTAAATAAAAAGGTCCACTACAAAACCCGAAGAGAATCGGGTGATTACTGATTCACAACCCAAAGGAATCACTGCACACTGATATCATCTGCATTTTCTCAAATGTACTAATTGGTACATATCACTTACATAAGTAGGATGTATGCCCGACTCCATGTAAACACTGCGATTCTGCTCAGTAACGCCCATCTGCATTCCCTCACAGCGATCATGCTCCAATACTGATGCAGGCTGCTGTTAAGCCAAATGGAGAACAATTAAGATTTAGACATTGATGTATGCATGGCTATCCTTTTATGTATAGAGACCCTTTAGGTTTGTAGAATGTGTCAGTGCCTTGTCTTTATGTACCCTCTTCTACCAAAGTGGGCCATACTCAACATTTTTACCAAAGTACTGTGAATTGGTAACCAGGATTGTACAACTTACCCTTTCTAACAGACATTACTTCAGCATGAGCTCTTCACACCAAAAGAGTCCTACACACCCTCCTCTTTCAGTTATCTCTACATGCAAAATTCCATTACAGGAAAGTGTAAATGACAACACTCTTATCACCTTAACTTTTGGTTCATCAGAACATCCATCCTGTAAATGCACATTTTATTTTGATTTAACTACTCATACTTACAAGCCTGTGCAGAGTCTAATGGATACTCACTGAGATGTACAACTGTTAATCAACTGGACCCTAGTCAGTCACATATCTATTTTCCAATTATCTAATAATGAAATTTTGCTATCTTTGCAGTACAAATGTGATAATGCATTGCACATCACCCTTACTTATAAACCATTCTTCCAAAATTTAAAACGGGACTGCATAGCCGCATTTCAAGTGTACTTTTGCCAGATGCAACTCATTTGATTTACCTGCATATTACTGCTTCCAGCTGTATCCTCCAAATGCTCTTGTATGGGCTGTGGTTCTGACAGCAGGTCCTCCAGAAGCTGCAAAATACAGGAGAACAACTTCATATACTACACTTTAAACTTTAATTGACACAGTGATCTTGATGCACTTGCAAGTGCATCTACAACAGTAACATTTCTGCACACCTTTTAGGTCACAAATACAAGTACAACATTAATATTTGTGCACACCGCTGATGTAGTACAAATACAATAAAATACGTAAGAAACAAATCTGTATCTCCACCTGACTTTAGACTACAGGTAATGTGATATTTCACATTAACTTCAATAAGTAACTAAAAAGCGACATCATCCTTAAGAGTGACTATATACAAGCCCGGTATTGCTTACTGGTCTTTAAGCTTGCTTGCTCAATACTGGTCGTTGGACAGTAGTGTCCAGACATCTTTTAACAGTAGTTGTTAATGTAACAGCAGACATACCTTTCTTCGCATATTCCGATCAATACGTTGCACCGAACTATTCCGAATGTGTTTTTGGGCAAAGTCAAACATCGTTGGTAGTGCATTGGCCTTCAATATACGACGAGGTCTACGTGGTTTCATGGAATCTGGCATCAATTCATAGCGGAAGTCTAACTCGAACATATCTTCCGTAAAATGAAGAGAACACAGGTAATGCTTTGGGGGATTGCTGATTATCTCAGCCTTAACAAATTTGATAATGTCACCAACATCTGTTCCACATCTACGGACCCACATTGTGCATAGTTGTGCATCCCGCGGAAATCGGTGGAAGGACATCCCTTCGGGCATGCGCCCTCTTCTGGTCTGACAGCCATAAGCCAAACACTGCGGCATTCTGTCAAATCCTTGTGTAGAATACTGATTAACCTAATAAAAAACATTTTTAATTATTTATAAATCCATGCAGTTATTGAATGAAAAGTTACACACCAATATACTGTAAAACAGTACATATTGACTGCATCACATAACTTTAAACAAAATATATCTCACTGCTGCAATGCAATATATGGCTATCTGTAAATAGAAATATAAAGTGATTGTTAGATGAGCTCATTTATACAAAAAAAATTTAATGTCCCTGACTACACCATCACAGAAACGCAAGATGTACTATGAATACATAACAGTTTGGTGGAATACACCCGGCCATGTATTCGCCTCAAGGTCTACTAAAAATTTTACAAGCCACAACTGCTTTTGTGGTGGTCGGTATGGGTGTGTGTGTGTGTGTACCTCACCACTTCTTATCAATCGCTCTTGAACTGACGCCCTTTGAAGCCATAGCTTTCAGTTAACTACCTTACGTAATCCGGCCTTAGTAATACAGCTGGACTAAGCCTATTTCAGTGATTTGGTCATAATCGCAGAGTAAATCAATGCCTTGGCAATTTTAAACTGGCCTGCATATAAAGTACCATCATTTCTAGCAGCCTGAAAGACCACTACAACACACTCACACACCCTGAATTGTCAATATGTTGTACTACACATTCTGTCTACAATATTTCACACCAATGAGCTGTCACCCATGATTGGCTTGTGTGTGCATTCACATATTACAGCAAGGACAAAAGCAGACTAGGCAATGACAATCATACTTCGCAACCTCCCATAACCCCTTTTGTCAATCGTGAAATATACTCAGCAGTGCAGTATCAAGGCATCATACAATGCCAGTACACATGTAACAATGATATTACAGTTGTCATCACTTGTGCCTGACTTCAGAAACATATTTAAAATGTTAAATTTACTTCACAGATGTACATCACAGTACACAAAACCGTAAAACGGGTCTGGATTATGTCTATAGTGAACGTGTCATGTCCAATGCGACATTATGGACACTGACACATTTCCGCATCAGTAGTCAACTGCATTGACTCAATACAGCAGTGTACTTAGGTAGGCATCAGCTATACATGTCCACAGTCTCAACTATTACCAGTATCGTCATGAGCCATAGCCATGGTCTGATAAGGCAGTAATACCCATATGTACGTTGGTGACATGATGTATGGCAGGACCATAATTGGCTCTATTGTGTACACTGCCATCAAGCAGACCACACATTACCTACAATGCACAACTTGCATGCAATACACCCAAAGTCAGTATTTGCAAATAAACATGACTAATCCATCTTTACCTTTCCAGTACATCAGTTATTCACACTGTCTGCTTCAAATAATCGTAAGTCAAAACATTTTAAAAATATTTAGAACTTTTATTGCCATCGACAAGCACAGGACATTTTACACTTTCATACATCCTTAGAGCAGAGAAACATAATGTTCCGGGGTCCATTATAGACAATGAATAGTCATTCAACTTTCATTACACCAATGTGTGCTCGTTACTCCGGGTATACCCAAAACCCATCAAAAGGCAGGAAACCAACATATTCGTTGTCGTCTTCAGGGAATTTTTGTCGTATACGTGACACTACACATGCTGGAATTACAACTCTGTTCCCACGTCCGAGTCTTCGATTTTCAAAAATCCATAGCACATAAGCACGGTATGCCACCACACGGTACAACCTGTCAAATCACAACACCTATTATAGCAACTTACACCTCATCATGAATTCATCACAAGTATCAAAAAAACATTCTGTTCACATTTCCAGTTAGGACTATGACTTGTTTGTGTGGGCTACCTGCAACAAACAATTGGCCAACATAGAAATCTTCACTTATCACCGAAATCTAGACAACGGATAATATTTTCCAATCTGACCCTAATACGTAAACGTTTGACTGCAGCATCAGTTTTACACCTTTCTGCACTAAGTTACCAATGTATGACCACAACCTAGTCATTTACCTATAATAGCTGGAAAGGAAGTCACCATGCTTTTCTCTGGCTATGAAAGTTAACCTGACATAATTGGTGTTGTTCTAAAAAGTAATGTTCATAGAGTGCAAGGTAAGAAATAGCACCACGTAAATAGCACCGGTGAGTATTTATGTGCTGTAACAACAACCATCTTTCGAATCAGACACTTTTCCCTTACCTATTGGTCCACTGTATGCTGCGTGATCGCCTTGTAACGTAGTGCATTGACCGCAGAATCAATTCCAGTACAAGTGGCGTTAGGCACGCCATTTCAAAGTCTGTGTGATCAGTGATGCACACTGGCTGAACAGCGAGTTCAAGCTGAGCAATTTTGGCACGTGCGATGGGACGATACACAGCAGTAGCACTCCTGTGGCGTATTCATTAAAACACACTTTTCACACGTGCACCAAGTCATGCTCTGGGTGTTCTCTTCATGTTCTTCTAAATCACTGCTTCCATTGCTATCTCGGCGTTTTGGTCTTCTTTCTCCTGGTGCATATTCGGTTCAAAACTGAAAGGAACTGGACCGTGCATATTCATCCCGAACATCACGCCAAATTATTCTGTGAAGTGCAAAAAGCAACACATTGTCCATTGAAACATGACATCAATCCAGTTGCAGAGCAGAGATGCATGGCATTTCCCAATTTCAATCACTGCGGAAGCATTCCACATTTTAAGCATGAACAGGGAAACATGACATGTGTAAGCTGATGAAACGTGTGACTACAGTTTCACGTACTATGCAAGTTTCACCATAGACAAGTAGACTTAATCTACACTGTGATTTCTGAATTTTTCCTATACATGTACTGACTGCACAGCACAATACAAAAATAGTTACAGTATCACTTTAACTTTGAAACACAATTACCACTCAGAAGATGAAGCACAATTACCAGTCAGAAGCTGATGATGACACAGTCATATCCTTGTACTGCTGCTATAATCAAGTTATTAGGTTTGACAAAAACGTAACTTCATGGAGTCTATGATGGACTGGCAGAGACAGTAAATGGGTATAGGTTTGGAAACCATGCTTTTTCGGAACAGAGTAGGTGATGGTAAGCGTCAAAACTTTATGTATGGCTGAGTTGTCAGCAAGGGTGGAAATGCATGCAGTGATGTCGTATGCCAGTTTAACAAGTTTTATGTACATGACAAACACAAGAAAACACAATTAAAAAAAATTAAGCAAATTGTCACTCAACCGTGCTTCAGGACATTTACCTGTACTCTGACATTCCCTATAGTTAACCAAAGCAACGGTTATAGGTATTCACGGCATTGCTTTACTGTCAAGCAGAGTTAATAACATTGTAACTAGTACTGTTTGTCCAAGAACAACATATACCGCCATCTAACCCATTTGGTTAGCAACATTCAGGGTTGCTCGACAGATTTCGTAGTCAACTGAATGCCGCAAGATACTACTGGAAAGGCCAATGCAGACACTCTGCTGTCTGGATGCATTGATTCCAGTGTTCTAATTCCCTGACAGAAGCGATGATCAGCGAGTACTGGCTGTAAACATAGGGGATGTGTAGTCCACCAGTTACCATGACGCATATTCAAATTGATAAAAATAGTAGGTGTGCTATCCACAACCATCGTGGTATACAAAAAACAGAGGCTAATAGTGTCAGATACCAATGATTTCTGCTCTTGTCAGAGCTAAACACTCACTTGGTCACTAAATGATCAACACATGCCATGCCGTACTAAGTTATTAGTAGGGTTAATGCAGTACATATTGATCTTCACCACTCAACTGGCAACAGAGCTTTCCATGCCCCCACCCCATTATCCATGACAACTGAGACAGACCCAAGAGTACATTAACTGTTTTTATTTATTTTACATGTGTTATGAAGCCTGTGGCTATGTCATATTGCTGTGTACTGACCTATGGACCGATTACTTGTGTCACTACAGACAAACACTTAAATTAACCAGTCAAACAACTTTTTCTTGCATGCGTGGTCAGCACATTTATTTACATACCAGGAGCACTGAGCACCGTAGTTTTTGCAAATATTACAGACTCTGTCAAATTACGTAAAAATATATCTAGTCCACTGTCACTGAGGTGAACATGGTCAATCCGGTATAACTCTGGCCGCCGAGCATTAATAGCATTATGGTGAATCACAGATCCTTTGCACATCTCCATTTGTCCCCACATGAAACCATTGTGCAGTCTTCTGATTTTATCAATGGCCTTAGCGGTGCGTCGCCCTTCCAAACCATCCTTTGTATGATGTCTGACCATACGATATGTAGATTAGGCCACCATGTAAGCAGTCTCCACAAAATTTTCTTAATTTCAACTTTCAGATCCACAAGGGGGCATGTGGTCAGGTCATTTCCTCCCAGATGCAGTACTAGGATATCTGGTTTTTCTCCTCTGCCGTTTTTCTCACGCAGGCAGCTTAGCAGACCATCCCACTGCAAGCCTCTTTTCCCGACCCACAACACCTGAATTTCGGACTCACTTTGCCACAGATTGTTGGCTCCTATTTCTAAAGCTCTTCTCGCTGACCAGTGCACGTAGGAATGGCCACATATCCACACCTGGATAGGTCTCTGAGGGACACCTAAACCAACACAGATCATGGTGTTATCAACCCACTCATGTGACCATTACAGTATGAGCATTCAAAAAGAGAAAGCAGCTCAACTCAATACAATACTGACCTTCCATCTGCATGCCTTGCTTCACTGTGCATGTATCTGGTTCCATCACAGTACCCACACTGAAAGAATTGAAAGTAATACTGTTACCAAGCGTTCTTCGTTTATGTCCCTGACAAATGATGTCAGTCTTATAGTGGCACACCGCTTTCTCAGCACATAAACACAGTCTCTTAATTTACAGTTAATACCGGCTACCTTCCTACACATGAAAATCATTAGCTGTTGGCAGCCAGGGTTGTAAGGAATTTTAGAAACCCACAAACCAGCAGCAGGCAAATTCTGTAGTTATACACTGCCCACAGTAGTAAGAATCTGGCTATGTGTCAAATACAGTAAGCAGTTTGAAAATGCATAAATACAGATATACACACAAGTATGGTAGACGTACATAAATGCGCATTAGTCAGCATACCCAAACAGAGGCAGGTCGAAAAAATATATACATATTTCTTGACAGGCATATCTTGTAACATAATACATATGGTGATTGTGTTACAAGTACCATATATGTAAATATGTGTAGCTGTCTCTCTCTCTGACTAAAGGTGGGTGGCGGTGCTCTGATAGAATTAAAAACATTGAGATGCATAGAAGTTTAAACCTGTCCTTACATTTTTGGACACATTCAACCATTTTTAAAGGCAGGCACACAACTATCAACACCACATGAATCATAAAGGGATCTGGTACCACAAAGCCATTTACGAAGGTGAGAGAGGACTATCATGTCTAATTACTCACCTTTTGACAGACAAGAGAAGAGCCAAGATTACTCAAAATAGGAATGAACAGCAGAGACAGACAATTTGGAAGCCAAGCTGCCTCACGAAAGGTTGAATACCAGGATGTCAGTTAGGAGGATGAGAGAAGTCTTTCATGTGGAAATAGTCGACTGAAGACAGAAAACTGTAAATAAAGGATGAACATTTTGCTATTGTTCACTTCAAACCACTAAAGATAGTAGGGGTTAAAGGAGAGCTAATACCTCGGGAAAGTCTTGCATTTGCAGCTCAGTTAAATTGTTAAATGTAGAAAATGCTTGATAAGCTGCTTAATGGTTTTTGAAAAGTCCTTCACAGCAGGAAATTACAGCAAAGTCAATAGGATGCCTATGTGTCTGCAGACAGTGGCCTAGCAGGTGTCCATCACTGAAGTTTGAGACTGAATGGCATTTAAAATTACTTAAATAATGATATGCACGAGAAAAGGTAAATCCCAGTAACAGCAGGGGTTGAAGGAGAGGTAACACCGCAGTAGAATGATTGATATGCAGCTTAGGGATAACTGTTACTGTGTAGTAAACGCTTTCTAAGCGGATAAATGTTTTTTGAATAGTATTTCTCAGCAAGTCCAAAAGATGACAGTGTCTGTAGACTGTGACTCCACCTCTAACTCAAACCCTGCCGCAATACACCAGGCAAGCCAACTACTACCTTTCTCATTGTATCTGCAGACAGCATCACCTTCCCCATATCTGTACTTATAAAGAGTTCCGTTCAGGAATTATATGTCTTTTCCATGGGGCGTTTTGCCTTCAACATCACCCTAAGCAAAGGTGGAAATAATACTGACACCACAAACTCAAGGCCTATCGTCATCCGTCCTCCTCCGCCTCATAATATACCGTACAACGTAAAAATCAGCAATAAGTACAGACTATTGCAACCTCCATTAAAGCTATTTCACATGAATTTAAAAAAAGGCTATATCCCTGAGGGCTGGAGATCAGCCAGCATGATGCCCATACATAAGGGGGGTTCCAAACATGAACCACAGATATTACAGACCCATCAGTCTAAGCAGCCTTTCTTATAAAGCCATGGAATGTCTCATTTCCGACATCATAAATCTAGACTATGAGAATCAATTTACTTGAGCCACAACAATTTGGTTCTGTTACCGGTCGGTTTTGCCTTCTTAGTCCTATAAATTCCTCAGTGCAAGCTTGAATACAACTGTTCAGATGGCTTAACTCATGCCAGACAAAGTAATTCAATTGACAACATACTTCGAACAAGTTGGACCAAAAACCCAGCTATCTGCAAGAGAAAGTCTGTAGGCTTTGGGGTTCATGGCAACCTGCATTGTACTAATTCTATGTGAGAGTGCATATGAGGAAACTTCAATGGTACATAAAAACCTTATGGAGTCAACATTGTCACAGCCTGGAAACAATGATTCCTCTCATCCCCTGATTGCAACAAGACTTCCTTTGGTGTGCAGACACATGTCACCAAAACAAGGGACTGTCATTCATTGTACCCCATGCCACCCCAACCTTAACATAACACGCTTCACGCTATGCTTGGGGGGCCCATCTGGCCGGTAGATGCATTGTAGGCAAATGGAGCACAAACCAATTGCGTCTACATATCAATCTAGAAAGAAGGGCTAGCTGTACCAAATGCTGTGACAGCCTTTAAGGACTTCATTCATCCAGGACATCTACTGATAAAGACAGAAAATAATACCATTATGTGGTACATAAGCAAGCAGGGGGTACCCACTCCTGCCCCCTTTGCAGACCGGCCATGGCATTGTGGAACACAACCTTTACTTAGCAAATTCATGTTCATGATCAATTCCTCCCAAGAAAGCCTAAAACTCTGGCAGACAACCAAAGCAGAAATGATATGGACACACACATATGGAAACTGGAACCCAAAGTCTTCATCACGTAAACACAAAAATGGTGAAGCCCAGACATACATGTATTTTCCTGTCCCCAAAAATAACATTTAGAAAAATTCTGCACAAGAACTCATCCCAAAAGAGCATGGAAAGCAGATGCTATATGCTTCAGCTGGAATAAACAGTGTATGCCTTTATCCCTCTGCCCTCCCCCCAACTTCTTTCCCCCAAAAAAAGGGTTTCCCCCTTTAACTTAA
>NC_056734.1:935471560-935721560 GCF_019279795.1 Protopterus annectens
GTTTTTTTGGGCAGACCGCAGTTTGGAGGTCATTTAGAGCTCAGAGATATTGTTTTAATAACTAGAAAATTTAAGGTGCAAGAATGTGACATTGCTTTACCTTTTTCAGTTTGTTATGCACAGATTACGTCTAATTATATTTGGGTAAATGCCTATGCTGCCATTACAGCTCATCAGTCCTCAGGTTTGCTAGGTCGACGGAGGTTCCTAGCTGCAGTTCCACAGTGGCATGATTTTTTATGGAGACTTTCTCTGGACAAATTGCAATTATGTTGTCATCTACATACTGGAAATGTTTCAGATACATTATGTTTTATGGACTGCAACGAACCTGAAAATATCATGCATTTTCTTGTTTCCTGTCATCGTTTGTATGGTTTCTGGAGACTTTTCCGTCAAACATTCAAGATACCGTACTTTTTCCCATTAACTTTAGACAAATGCAAAATGGGGGACTACAAGACTGTTTGGACTCCGGCTATTCGGAGGACTGATTTTGTTTTGTGTTCTTTAATGTATTTGCTGTGGTCTGCTCGTTGTAAGGCATTGTATCAAAAGGTGGTGATACCAGTTGCACAGTTGATTTGTATGTTAAAACATTGGCTTTCACGATGGGGTTATGATGATGTTTTTGTTTGAAAACACTGCATTTTTCTTTTCTTTTTTTGGTTTTTGGTTGTTAATAAATCTGGATTTACCTATGCATTTCAAGCCTGTTTTTGCATAGAGAAAAATAGCCCTGAAAAGTAGTTTTTCTCCAAGAGGGAAAAAGCTAGGAGGCTGAAACTCTGCAGGTGTGTAGAGTACTATCCACCCTACAAAAGGGTACTGCAATCCTGGTTCTGGCTTAACTGCCAGTTTCAGTATGACCGTTTATTGTTTTTAGCTTTCTCTATGCATTTCAAGCCTGTTTTTGCATAGAGAAAAAATAGCCCTGAAAAGTAGTTTTTCTCCAAGAGGGAAAAAGCTAGGAGGCTGAAACTCTGCAGGTGTGTAGAGTACTATCCACCCTACAAAGGGGTACTGCAATCCTGGTTCTGGCTTAACTGCCAGTTTCAGTATGACCGTTTATTTTTTTAGCTTTCTCTATGCATTTCAAGCCTGTTTTTGCATAGAGAAAAATAGCCCTGAAAAGTAGTTTTTCTCCAAGAGGGAAAAAGCTAGGAGGCTGAAACTCTGCAGGTGTGTAGAGTACTATCCACCCTACAAAGGGGTACTGCAATCCTGGTTCTGGCTTAACTGCCAGTTTCAGTATGACCGTTTATTGTTTTTAGCTTTCTCTATGCATTTCAAGCCTGTTTTTGCATAGAGAAAAAATAGCCCTGAAAAGTAGTTTTTCTCCAAGAGGGAAAAAGCTAGGAGGCTGAAACTCTGCAGGTGTGTAGAGTACTATCCACCCTACAAAGGGGTACTGCAATCCTGGTTCTGGCTTAACTGCCAGTTTCAGTATGACCGTTTATTGTTTTTAGCTTTCTCTATGCATTTCAAGCCTGTTTTTGCATAGAGAAAAATAGCCCTGAAAAGTAGTTTTTCTCCAAGAGGGAAAAAGCTAGGAGGCTGAAACTCTGCAGGTGTGTAGAGTACTATCCACCCTACAAAGGGGTACTGCAATCCTGGTTCTGGCTTAACTGCCAGTTTCAGTATGACCGTTTATTGTTTTTAGCTTTCTCTATGCATTTCAAGCCTGTTTTTGCATAGAGAAAAATAGCCCTGAAAAGTAGTTTTTCTCCAAGAGGGAAAAAGCTAGGAGGCTGAAACTCTGCAGGTGTGTAGAGTACTATCCACCCTACAAAGGGGTACTGCAATCCTGGTTCTGGCTTAACTGCCAGTTTCAGTATGACCGTTTATTGTTTTTAGCTTTCTCTATGCATTTCAAGCCTGTTTTTGCATAGAGAAAAATAGCCCTGAAAAGTAGTTTTTCTCCAAGAGGGAAAAAGCTAGGAGGCTGAAACTCTGCAGGTGTGTAGAGTACTATCCACCCTACAAAGGGGTACTGCAATCCTGGTTCTGGCTTAACTGCCAGTTTCAGTATGACCGTTTATTGTTTTTAGCTTTCTCTATGCATTTCAAGCCTGTTTTTGCATAGAGAAAAAATAGCCCTGAAAAGTAGTTTTTCTCCAAGAGGGAAAAAGCTAGGAGGCTGAAACTCTGCAGGTGTGTAGAGTACTATCCACCCTACAAAGGGGTACTGCAATCCTGGTTCTGGCTTAACTGCCAGTTTCAGTATGACCGTTTATTGTTTTTAGCTTTCTCTATGCATTTCAAGCCTGTTTTTGCATAGAGAAAAATAGCCCTGAAAAGTAGTTTTTCTCCAAGAGGGAAAAAGCTAGGAGGCTGAAACTCTGCAGGTGTGTAGAGTACTATCCACCCTACAAAGGTTACTGCAATCCTGGTTCTGGCTTAACTGCCAGTTTCAGTATGACCGTTTATTGTTTTTAGCTTTCTCTATGCATTTCAAGCCTGTTTTTGCATAGAGAAAAAATAGCCCTGAAAAGTAGTTTTTCTCCAAGAGGGAAAAAGCTAGGAGGCTGAAACTCTGCAGGTGTGTAGAGTACTATCCACCCTACAAAGGGGTACTGCAATCCTGGTTCTGGCTTAACTGCCAGTTTCAGTATGACCGTTTATTGTTTTTAGCTTTCTCTATGCATTTCAAGCCTGTTTTTGCATAGAGAAAAATAGCCCTGAAAAGTAGTTTTTCTCCAAGAGGAAAAAGCTAGGAGGCTGAAACTCTGCAGGTGTGTAGAGTACTATCCACCCTACAAAGGGGTACTGCAATCCTGGTTCTGGCTTAACTGCCAGTTTCAGTATGACCGTTTATTGTTTTTAGCTTTCTCTATGCATTTCAAGCCTGTTTTTGCATAGAGAAAAATACCCCTGAAAAGTAGTTTTTCTCCAAGAGGGAAAAAGCTAGGAGGCTGAAACTCTGCAGGTGTGTAGAGTACTATCCACCCTACAAAGGGGTACTGCAATCCTGGTTCTGGCTTAACTGCCAGTTTCAGTATGACCGTTTATTGTTTTTAGCTTTCTCTATGCATTTCAAGCCTGTTTTTGCATAGAGAAAAAATAGCCCTGAAAAGTAGTTTTTCTCCGAGAGGGAAAAAGCTAGGAGGCTGAAACTCTGCAGGTGTGTAGAGTACTATCCACCCTACAAAGGGGTACTGCAATCCTGGTTCTGGCTTAACTGCCAGTTTCAGTATGACCGTTTATTGTTTTTAGCTTTCTCTATGCATTTCAAGCCTGTTTTTGCATAGAGAAAAATACCCCTGAAAAGTAGTTTTTCTCCAAGAGGGAAAAAGCTAGGAGGCTGAAACTCTGCAGGTGTGTAGAGTACTATCCACCCTACAAAGGGGTACTGCAATCCTGGTTCTGGCTTAACTGCCAGTTTCAGTATGACCGTTTATTGTTTTTAGCTTTCTCTATGCATTTCAAGCCTGTTTTTGCATAGAGAAAAATAGCCCTGAAAAGTAGTTTTTCTCCAAGAGGGAAAAAGCTAGGAGGCTGAAACTCTGCAGGTGTGTAGAGTACTATCCACCCTACAAAGGGGTACTGCAATCCTGGTTCTGGCTTAACTGCCAGTTTCAGTATGACCATTTATTGTTTTTAGCTTTCTCTATGCATTTCAAGCCTGTTTTTGCATAGAGAAAAATAGCCCTGAAAAGTAGTTTTTCTCCAAGAGGGAAAAAGCTAGGAGGCTGAAACTCTGCAGGTGTGTAGAGTACTATCCACCCTACAAAGGGGTACTGCAATCCTGGTTCTGGCTTAACTGCCAGTTTCAGTATGACCGTTTATTGTTTTTAGCTTTCTCTATGCATTTCAAGCCTGTTTTTGCATAGAGAAAAATAGCCCTGAAAAGTAGTTTTTCTCCAAGAGGGAAAAAGCTAGGAGGCTGAAACTCTGCAGGTGTGTAGAGTACTATCCACCCTACAAAGGGGTACTGCAATCCTGGTTCTGGCTTAACTGCCAGTTTCAGTATGACCGTTTATTGTTTTTAGCTTTCTCTATGCATTTCAAGCCTGTTTTTGCATAGAGAAAAAATAGCCCTGAAAAGTAGTTTTTCTCCAAGAGGGAAAAAGCTAGGAGGCTGAAACTCTGCAGGTGTGTAGAGTACTATCCACCCTACAAAAGGGTACTGCAATCCTGGTTCTGGCTTAACTGCCAGTTTCAGTATGACCATTTATTGTTTTTAGCTTTCTCTATGCATTTCAAGCCTGTTTTTGCATAGAGAAAAATAGCCCTGAAAAGTAGTTTTTCTCCAAGAGGAAAAAGCTAGGAGGCTGAAACTCTGCAGGTGTGTAGAGTACTATCCACCCTACAAAGGGGTACTGCAATCCTGGTTCTGGCTTAACTGCCAGTTTCAGTATGACCGTTTATTGTTTTTAGCTTTCTCTATGCATTTCAAGCCTGTTTTTGCATAGAGAAAAATAGCCCTGAAAAGTAGTTTTTCTCCAAGAGGAAAAAGCTAGGAGGCTGAAACTCTGCAGGTGTGTAGAGTACTATCCACCCTACAAAGGGTACTGCAATCCTGGTTCTGGCTTAACTGCCAGTTTCAGTATGACCGTTTATTGTTTTTAGCTTTCTCTATGCATTTCAAGCCTGTTTTTGCATAGAGAAAAATACCCCTGAAAAGTAGTTTTTCTCCAAGAGGGAAAAAGCTAGGAGGCTGAAACTCTGCAGGTGTGTAGAGTACTATCCACCCTACAAAGGGGTACTGCAATCCTGGTTCTGGCTTAACTGCCAGTTTCAGTATGACCATTTATTGTTTTTAGCTTTCTCTATGCATTTCAAGCCTGTTTTTGCATAGAGAAAAATAGCCCTGAAAAGTAGTTTTTCTCCAAGAGGAAAAAGCTAGGAGGCTGAAACTCTGCAGGTGTGTAGAGTACTATCCACCCTACAAAGGGGTACTGCAATCCTGGTTCTGGCTTAACTGCCAGTTTCAGTATGACCATTTATTGTTTTTAGCTTTCTCTATGCATTTCAAGCCTGTTTTTGCATAGAGAAAAATAGCCCTGAAAAGTAGTTTTTCTCCAAGAGGGAAAAAGCTAGGAGGCTGAAACTCTGCAGGTGTGTAGAGTACTATCCACCCTACAAAGGGGTACTGCAATCCTGGTTCTGGCTTAACTGCCAGTTTCAGTATGACCGTTTATTGTTTTTAGCTTTCTCTATGCATTTCAAGCCTGTTTTTGCATAGAGAAAAATAGACCTGAAAAGTAGAATTTCTCCAACAGGGAAAAAGCTAGGAGGCTGAAACTCTGCAGGTGTGTAGAGTACTATCCACCCTACAAAGGGGTACTGCAATCCTGGTTATGGCTTAACTGCCATTTTCATTATTACCTTTTATTGTTTTTGCTTTCTCTATACATTTCAAGCCTGTTTTTGCATAGAGAAAAATAGCCATGAAAAGTAGTTTTTCTCCAAAAGGGAAAAAGCTAGCAGGCTGAAACTCTGCAGTTGTGTAGAGTACTATCCACCCTACAAAGGGTACTGCAATCCTAGTTCTGGCTTAACTGCCAGTTTCAGTATGACCGTTTATTGTTTTTAGCTTTCTCTATGCATTTCAAGCCTGTTTTTGCATAGAGAAAAATAGCCCTGAAAAGTAGTTTTTCTCCAAGAGGGAAAAAGCTAGGAGGCTGAAACTCTGCAGGTGTGTAGAGTACTATCCACCCTACAAAGGGGTACTGCAATCCTGGTTCTGGCTTAACTGCCAGTTTCAGTATGACCGTTTATTGTTTTTAGCTTTCTCTATGCATTTCAAGCCTGTTTTTGCATAGAGAAAAAATAGCCCTGAAAAGTAGTTTTTCTCCAAGAGGGAAAAAGCTAGGAGGCTGAAACTCTGCAGGTGTGTAGAGTACTATCCACCCTACAAAGGGGTACTGCAATCCTGGTTCTGGCTTAACTGCCAGTTTCAGTATGACCGTTTATTTTTTTAGCTTTCTCTATGCATTTCAAGCCTGTTTTTGCATAGAGAAAAATAGCCCTGAAAAGTAGTTTTTCTCCAAGAGGGAAAAAGCTAGGAGGCTGAAACTCTGCAGGTGTGTAGAGTACTATCCACCCTACAAAGGGGTACTGCAATCCTGGTTCTGGCTTAACTGCCAGTTTCAGTATGACCATTTATTGTTTTTAGCTTTCTCTATGCATTTCAAGCCTGTTTTTGCATAGAGAAAAAATAGCCCTGAAAAGTAGTTTTTCTCCAAGAGGGAAAAAGCTAGGAGGCTGAAACTCTGCAGGTGTGTAGAGTACTATCCACCCTACAAAAGGGTACTGCAATCCTGGTTCTGGCTTAACTGCCAGTTTCAGTATGACCGTTTATTGTTTTTAGCTTTCTCTATGCATTTCAAGCCTGTTTTTGCATAGAGAAAAAATAGCCCTGAAAAGTAGTTTTTCTCCAAGAGGGAAAAAGCTAGGAGGCTGAAACTCTGCAGGTGTGTAGAGTACTATCCACCCTACAAAAGGGTACTGCAATCCTGGTTCTGGCTTAACTGCCAGTTTCAGTATGACCATTTATTGTTTTTAGCTTTCTCTATGCATTTCAAGCCTGTTTTTGCATAGAGAAAAAATAGCCCTGAAAAGTAGTTTTTCTCCAAGAGGGAAAAAGCTAGGAGGCTGAAACTCTGCAGGTGTGTAGAGTACTATCCACCCTACAAAGGGGTACTGCAATCCTGGTTCTGGCTTAACTGCCAGTTTCAGTATGACCGTTTATTGTTTTTAGCTTTCTCTATGCATTTCAAGCCTGTTTTTGCATAGAGAAAAATAGCCCTGAAAAGTAGTTTTTCTCCAAGAGGGAAAAAGCTAGGAGGCTGAAACTCTGCAGGTGTGTAGAGTACTATCCACCCTACAAAGGGGTACTGCAATCCTGGTTCTGGCTTAACTGCCAGTTTCAGTATGACCGTTTATTGTTTTTAGCTTTCTCTATGCATTTCAAGCCTGTTTTTGCATAGAGAAAAATACCCCTGAAAAGTAGTTTTTCTCCAAGAGGGAAAAAGCTAGGAGGCTGAAACTCTGCAGGTGTGTAGAGTACTATCCACCCTACAAAGGGGTACTGCAATCCTGGTTCTGGCTTAACTGCCAGTTTCAGTATGACCGTTTATTGTTTTAGCTTTCTCTATGCATTTCAAGCCTGTTTTTGCATAGAGAAAAAATAGCCCTGAAAAGTAGTTTTTCTCCAAGAGGAAAAAGCTAGGAGGCTGAAACTCTGCAGGTGTGTAGAGTACTATCCACCCTACAAAGGGGTACTGCAATCCTGGTTCTGGCTTAACTGCCAGTTTCAGTATGACCGTTTATTGTTTTTAGCTTTCTCTATGCATTTCAAGCCTGTTTTTGCATAGAGAAAAATAGCCCTGAAAAGTAGTTTTTCTCCAAGAGGAAAAAGCTAGGAGGCTGAAACTCTGCAGGTGTGTAGAGTACTATCCACCCTACAAAGGGGTACTGCAATCCTGGTTCTGGCTTAACTGCCAGTTTCAGTATGACCGTTTATTGTTTTTAGCTTTCTCTATGCATTTCAAGCCTGTTTTTGCATAGAGAAAAATACCCCTGAAAAGTAGTTTTTCTCCAAGAGGGAAAAAGCTAGGAGGCTGAAACTCTGCAGGTGTGTAGAGTACTATCCACCCTACAAAGGGGTACTGCAATCCTGGTTCTGGCTTAACTGCCAGTTTCAGTATGACCATTTATTGTTTTTAGCTTTCTCTATGCATTTCAAGCCTGTTTTTGCATAGAGAAAAATAGCCCTGAAAAGTAGTTTTTCTCCAAGAGGAAAAAGCTAGGAGGCTGAAACTCTGCAGGTGTGTAGAGTACTATCCACCCTACAAAGGGGTACTGCAATCCTGGTTCTGGCTTAACTGCCAGTTTCAGTATGACCGTTTATTGTTTTTAGCTTTCTCTATGCATTTCAAGCCTGTTTTTGCATAGAGAAAAATAGCCCTGAAAAGTAGTTTTTCTCCAAGAGGGAAAAAGCTAGGAGGCTGAAACTCTGCAGGTGTGTAGAGTACTATCCACCCTACAAAGGGGTACTGCAATCCTGGTTCTGGCTTAACTGCCAGTTTCAGTATGACCGTTTATTGTTTTTAGCTTTCTCTATGCATTTCAAGCCTGTTTTTGCATAGAGAAAAATAGCCCTGAAAAGTAGTTTTTCTCCAAGAGGGAAAAGCTAGGAGGCTGAAACTCTGCAGGTGTGTAGAGTACTATCCACCCTACAAAGGGTACTGCAATCCTGGTTCTGGCTTAACTGCCAGTTTCAGTATGACCGTTTATTGTTTTTAGCTTTCTCTATGCATTTCAAGCCTGTTTTTGCATAGAGAAAAAATAGCCCTGAAAAGTAGTTTTTCTCCGAGAGGGAAAAAGCTAGGAGGCTGAAACTCTGCAGGTGTGTAGAGTACTATCCACCCTACAAAGGGGTACTACAATCCTGGTTCTGGCTTAACTGCCAGTTTCAGTATGACCGCTTATTGTTTTTAGCTTTCTCTATGCATTTCAAGCCTGTTTTTGCATAGAGAAAAATAGCCCTGAAAAGTAGTTTTTCTCCAAGAGGGAAAAAGCTAGGAGGCTGAAACTCTGCAGGTGTGTAGAGTACTATCCACCCTACAAAGGGGTACTGCAATCCTGGTTCTGGCTTAACTGCCAGTTTCAGTATGACCGTTTATTGTTTTTAGCTTTCTCTATGCATTTCAAGCCTGTTTTTGCATAGAGAAAAATAGCCCTGAAAAGTAGTTTTTCTCCAAGAGGGAAAAAGCTAGGAGGCTGAAACTCTGCAGGTGTGTAGAGTACTATCCACCCTACAAAGGTTACTGCAATCCTGGTTCTGGCTTAACTGCCAGTTTCAGTATGACCGTTTATTGTTTTTAGCTTTCTCTATGCATTTCAAGCCTGTTTTTGCATAGAGAAAAATAGCCCTGAAAAGTAGTTTTTCTCCAAGAGGGAAAAAGCTAGGAGGCTGAAACTCTGCAGGTGTGTAGAGTACTATCCACCCTACAAAGGGGTACTGCAATCCTGGTTCTGGCTTAACTGCCAGTTTCAGTATGACCGTTTATTGTTTTTAGCTTTCTCTATGCATTTCAAGCCTGTTTTTGCATAGAGAAAAATAGCCCTGAAAAGTAGTTTTTCTCCAAGAGGGAAAAAGCTAGGAGGCTGAAACTCTGCAGGTGTGTAGAGTACTATCCACCCTACAAAGGGGTACTGCAATCCTGGTTCTGGCTTAACTGCCAGTTTCAGTATGACCGTTTATTGTTTTTAGCTTTCTCTATGCATTTCAAGCCTGTTTTTGCATAGAGAAAAATAGCCCTGAAAAGTAGTTTTTCTCCAAGAGGGAAAAAGCTAGGAGGCTGAAACTCTGCAGGTGTGTAGAGTACTATCCACCCTACAAAGGGGTACTGCAATCCTGGTTCTGGCTTAACTGCCAGTTTCAGTATGACCGTTTATTGTTTTTAGCTTTCTCTATGCATTTCAAGCCTGTTTTTGCATAGAGAAAAAATACCCCTGAAAAGTAGTTTTTCTCCAAGAGGGAAAAAGCTAGGAGGCTGAAACTCTGCAGGTGTGTAGAGTACTATCCACCCTACAAAGGGGTACTGCAATCCTGGTTCTGGCTTAACTGCCAGTTTCAGTATGACCATTTATTGTTTTTAGCTTTCTCTATGCATTTCAAGCCTGTTTTTGCATAGAGAAAAATAGCCCTGAAAAGTAGTTTTTCTCCAAGAGGGAAAAAGCTAGGAGGCTGAAACTCTGCAGGTGTGTAGAGTACTATCCACCCTACAAAGGGGTACTGCAATCCTGGTTCTGGCTTAACTGCCAGTTTCAGTATGACCGCTTATTGTTTTTGCTTTCTCTATGCATTTCAAACCTGTTTTTGCATAGAGAAAAAATAGCCCTGAAAAGTAGTTTTTCTCCAAGAGGGAAAAAGCTAGGAGGCTGAAACTCTGCAGGTGTGTAGAGTACTATCCACCCTACAAAGGGGTACTGCAATCCTGGTTCTGGCTTAACTGCCAGTTTCAGTATGACCGTTTATTGTTTTTAGCTTTCTCTATGCATTTCAAGCCTGTTTTTGCATAGAGAAAAATAGCCCTGAAAAGTAGTTTTTCTCCAAGAGGGAAAAAGCTAGGAGGCTGAAACTCTGCAGGTGTGTAGAGTACTATCCACCCTACAAAGGGGTACTGCAATCCTGGTTCTGGCTTAACTGCCAGTTTCAGTATGACCGTTTATTGTTTTTAGCTTTCTCTATGCATTTCAAGCCTGTTTTTGCATAGAGAAAAATAGCCCTGAAAAGTAGTTTTTCTCCAAGAGGGAAAAAGCTAGGAGGCTGAAACTCTGCAGGTGTGTAGAGTACTATCCACCCTACAAAGGGGTACTGCAATCCTGGTTCTGGCTTAACTGCCAGTTTCAGTATGACCATTTATTGTTTTTAGCTTTCTCTATGCATTTCAAGCCTGTTTTTGCATAGAGAAAAATAGCCCTGAAAAGTAGTTTTTCTCCAAGAGGGAAAAAGCTAGGAGGCTGAAACTCTGCAGGTGTGTAGAGTACTATCCACCCTACAAAGGGGTACTGCAATCCTGGTTCTGGCTTAACTGCCAGTTTCAGTATGACCGTTTATTGTTTTTAGCTTTCTCTATGCATTTCAAGCCTGTTTTTGCATAGAGAAAAATACCCCTGAAAAGTAGTTTTTCTCCAAGAGGAAAAAGCTAGGAGGCTGAAACTCTGCAGGTGTGTAGAGTACTATCCACCATACAAAGGGGTACTGCAGTCCTGGTTCTGGCTTTACTGCCAGTTTCAGTATGACCGTTTATTGTTTTTAGCTTTCTCTATGCATTTCACGCCTGTTTTTGCATAGAGAGAAAATAGCCCTGAAAAGTAGTTTTTCTCCGAGAGGGAAAAAGCAAAGAGGCTGAAACTCTGCACGTGTGTAGAGTGCTATCCACCCTGCAAAGGGGTACTGCAATCCTGTTTCTGGCTTAACTGCCAGTACTAGTATGACTGTTTATTGTTTTTAGCTTTCTCTATATATGTCAAGCCTGTTTTTGCATAGAAAAAAATAGCCCTGAAAAGTAGTTTTTCTCTGAGAATGAAAAATCTAGGAGGCTGAAACTCTGCAGATGTGTAGAGTTCTATCCACCCTACAAAGGGGTACTGAATCCTAGTTCTGGCTTAACTGCCAGTTTCAGTATCACCGTTTATTGTTTTTAGCTTTCTCTATGCATTTCAAGCCTGTTTTTGCATAGAGAAAAATAGCCCTGAAAAGTAGTTTTTCTCCAAGAGGGAAAAAGCTAGGAGGCTGAAACTCTGCAGGTGTGTAGAGTACTATCCACCCTACAAAAGGGTACTGCAATCCTGGTTCTGGCTTAACTGCCAGTTTCAGTATGACCATTTATTGTTTTAGCTTTCTCTATGCATTTCAAGCCTGTTTTTGCATAGAGAAAAATAGCCCTGAAAAGTAGTTTTTCTCCAAGAGGGAAAAAGCTAGGAGGCTGAAACTCTGCAGGTGTGTAGAGTACTATCCACCCTACAAAGGGGTACTGCAATCCTGGTTCTGGCTTAACTGCCAGTTTCAGTATGACCGTTTATTGTTTTTAGCTTTCTCTATGCATTTCAAGCCTGTTTTTGCATAGAGAAAAATAGCCCTGAAAAGTAGTTTTTCTCCAAGAGGGAAAAGCTAGGAGGCTGAAACTCTGCAGGTGTGTAGAGTACTATCCACCCTACAAAGGGGTACTGCAATCCTGGTTCTGGCTTAACTGCCAGTTTCAGTATGACCGTTTATTGTTTTTAGCTTTCTCTATGCATTTCAAGCCTGTTTTTGCATAGAGAAAAAATAGCCCTGAAAAGTAGTTTTTCTCCAAGAGGGAAAAAGCTAGGAGGCTGAAACTCTGCAGGTGTGTAGAGTACTATCCACCCTACAAAGGGGTACTGCAATCCTGGTTCTGGCTTAACTGCCAGTTTCAGTATGACCGTTTATTGTTTTTAGCTTTCTCTATGCATTTCAAGCCTGTTTTTGCATAGAGAAAAATAGCCCTGAAAAGTAGTTTTTCTCCAAGAGGGAAAAAGCTAGGAGGCTGAAACTCTGCAGGTGTGTAGAGTACTATCCACCCTACAAAAGGGTACTGCAATCCTGGTTCTGGCTTAACTGCCAGTTTCAGTATGACCATTTATTGTTTTTAGCTTTCTCTATGCATTTCAAGCCTGTTTTTGCATAGAGAAAAAATAGCCCTGAAAAGTAGTTTTTCTCCAAGAGGGAAAAGCTAGGAGGCTGAAACTCTGCAGGTGTGTAGAGTACTATCCACCCTACAAAGGGTACTGCAATCCTGGTTCTGGCTTAACTGCCAGTTTCAGTATGACTGTTTATTGTTTTAGCTTTCTCTATGCATTTCAAGCCTGTTTTTGCATAGAGAAAAATAGCCCTGAAAAGTAGTTTTTCTACAAGAGGGAAAAAGCTAGGAGGCTGAAACTCTACAGGTGTGTAGAGTACTATCCACCCTACAAAGGGCTACTACAATCCTGGTTCTGGCTTAACTGCCAGTTTCAGTATGACCGTTTATTGTTTTTAGCTTTCTCTATGCATTTCAAGCCAGTTTTTGCATAGAGAAAAATAACCCTGAAAAGTTGTTTTTCTCCAAGAGGAAAAAGCTAGGAGGCTGAAACTCTGCAGGTGTGTAGAGTACTATCTACCCTACAAAGGGGTACTGCAATCCTGGTTCTGGCTTAACTGCCAGTTTCAGTATGACCGTTTATTGTTTTTAGCTTTCTCTATGCATTTCAAGCCTGTTTTTGCATAGAGAAAAAATAGCCCTGAAAAGTAGTTTTTCTCCAAGAGGGAAAAAGCTAGGAGGCTGAAACTCTGCAGGTGTGTAGAGTACTATCCACCCTACAAAGGGGTACTGCAATCCTGGTTCTGGCTTAACTGCCAGTTTCAGTATGACCATTTATTGTTTTTAGCTTTCTCTATGCATTTCAAGCCTGTTTTTGCATAGAGAAAAAATACCCCTGAAAAGTAGTTTTTCTCCAAGAGGGAAAAAGCTAGGAGGCTGAAACTCTGCAGGTGTGTAGAGTACTATCCACCCTACAAAAGGGTACTGCAATCCTGGTTCTGGCTTAACTGCCAGTTTCAGTATGACCGTTTATTGTTTTTAGCTTTCTCTATGCATTTCAAGCCTGTTTTTGCATAGAGAAAAAATAGCCCTGAAAAGTAGTTTTTCTCCAAGAGGGAAAAAGCTAGGAGGCTGAAACTCTGCAGGTGTGTAGAGTACTATCCACCCTACAAAGGGTACTGCAATCCTGGTTCTGGCTTAACTGCCAGTTTCAGTATGACCGTTTATTTTTTTAGCTTTCTCTATGCATTTCAAGCCTGTTTTTGCATAGAGAAAAATAGCCCTGAAAAGTAGTTTTTCTCCAAGAGGAAAAAGCTAGGAGGCTGAAACTCTGCAGGTGTGTAGAGTACTATCCACCCTACAAAGGGTACTGCAATCCTGGTTCTGGCTTAACTGCCAGTTTCAGTATGACCATTTATTGTTTTTAGCTTTCTCTATGCATTTCAAGCCTGTTTTTGCATAGAGAAAAATACCCCTGAAAAGTAGTTTTTCTCCAAGAGGGAAAAAGCTAGGAGGCTGAAACTCTGCAGGTGTGTAGAGTACTATCCACCCTACAAAAGGGTACTGCAATCCTGGTTCTGGCTTAACTGCCAGTTTCAGTATGACCGTTTATTGTTTTTAGCTTTCTCTATGCATTTCAAGCCTGTTTTTGCATAGAGAAAAAATAGCCCTGAAAAGTAGTTTTTCTCCAAGAGGGAAAAAGCTAGGAGGCTGAAACTCTGCAGGTGTGTAGAGTACTATCCACCCTACAAAGGGGTACTGCAATCCTGGTTCTGGCTTAACTGCCAGTTTCAGTATGACCATTTATTGTTTTTAGCTTTCTCTATGCATTTCAAGCCTGTTTTTGCATAGAGAAAAATAGCCCTGAAAAGTAGTTTTTCTCCAAGAGGGAAAAAGCTAGGAGGCTGAAACTCTGCAGGTGTGTAGAGTACTATCCACCCTACAAAGGGGTACTGCAATCCTGGTTCTGGCTTAACTGCCAGTTTCAGTATGACCGTTTATTGTTTTTAGCTTTCTCTATGCATTTCAAGCCTGTTTTTGCATAGAGAAAAAATAGCCCTGAAAAGTAGTTTTTCTCCAAGAGGGAAAAAGCTAGGAGGCTGAAACTCTGCAGGTGTGTAGAGTACTATCCACCCTACAAAAGGGTACTGCAATCCTGGTTCTGGCTTAACTGCCAGTTTCAGTATGACCATTTATTGTTTTTAGCTTTCTCTATGCATTTCAAGCCTGTTTTTGCATAGAGAAAAATAGCCCTGAAAAGTAATTATTCTCCAACAGGAAAAAAGCTAGGAGGCTGAATCTTTGCAGGTGTGTGTAGAGTACTATCCACCCTTCAAAGGGGTACTGCAATCCTGGTTCTGACTTAAATGCCAGTTTCAATATGACCGTTTATTGTTTTAGCTTTCTCTATGCATTTCAAGCCTGTTTTTGCATAGAGAAAAAATAGCCCTGAAAAGTAGTTTTTCTCCAAGAGGGAAAAAGCTAGGAGGCTGAAACTCTGCAGGTGTGTAGAGTACTATCCACCCTACAAAGGGGTACTGCAATCCTGGTTCTGGCTTAACTGCCAGTTTCAGTATGACCGTTTATTGTTTTTAGCTTTCTCTAAGCATTTCAAGCCTGTTTTGCATAGAGAAAAAATACCCCTGAAAAGTAGTTTTTTCTCCAAGAGGGAAAAAGCTAGGAGGCTGAAACTCTGCAGGTGTGTAGAGTACTATCCACCCTACAAAGGGGTACTGCAATCCTGGTTCTGGCTTAACTGCCAGTTTCAGTATGACCACTTATTGTTTTTAGCTTTCTCTATGCATTTCAAGCCTGTTTTTGCATAGAGAAAAATACCCCTGAAAAGTAGTTTTTCTCCAAGAAGGAAAAAGCTAGGAAACTGAAACTCTGCAGGTGTGTAGAGTACTATCCACCCTACAAAGGGGTACTACAATCCTGGCTCTGGCTTAACTGCCAGTTTCAGTATGACCGTTTATTGTTTTTAGCTTTCTCTATGCATTTCAAGCCTGTTTTTGCATAGAGAAAAATAGCCCTGAAAAGTAGTTTTTCTCCAAGAGGGAAAAAGCTAGGAGGCTGAAACTCTGCAGGTGTGTAGAGTACTATCCACCCTACAAAGGGGTACTGCAATCCTGGTTCTGGCTTAACTGCCAGTTTCAGTATGACCGTTTATTGTTTTTAGCTTTCTCTATGCATTTCAAGCCTGTTTTTGCATAGAGAAAAATAGCCCTGAAAAGTAGTTTTTCTCCAAGAGGGAAAAGCTAGGAGGCTGAAACTCTGCAGGTGTGTAGAGTACTATCCACCCTACAAAGGGGTACTGCAATCCTGGTTCTGGCTTAACTGCCAGTTTCAGTATGACCATTTATTGTTTTTAGCTTTCTCTATGCATTTCAAGCCTGTTTTTGCATAGAGAAAAATAGCCCTGAAAAGTAGTTTTTCTCCAAGAGGGAAAAAGCTAGGAGGCTGAAACTCTGCAGGTGTGTAGAGTACTATCCACCCTACAAAGGGTACTGCAATCCTGGTTCTGGCTTAACTGCCAGTTTCAGTATGACCGTTTATTGTTTTTAGCTTTCTCTATGCATTTCAAGCCTGTTTTTGCATAGAGAAAAATAGCCCTGAAAAGTAGTTTTTCTCCAAGAGGGAAAAAGCTAGGAGGCTGAAACTCTGCAGGTGTGTAGAGTACTATCCACCCTACAAAGGGGTACTGCAATCCTGGTTCTGGCTTAACTGCCAGTTTCAGTATGACCGTTTATTTTTTTAGCTTTCTCTATGCATTTCAAGCCTGTTTTTGCATAGAGAAAAATAGCCCTGAAAAGTAGTTTTTCTCCAAGAGGAAAAAGCTAGGAGGCTGAAACTCTGCAGGTGTGTAGAGTACTATCCACCCTACAAAGGGTACTGCAATCCTGGTTCTGGCTTAACTGCCAGTTTCAGTATGACCATTTATTTTTTTAGCTTTCTCTATGCATTTCAAGCCTGTTTTTGCATAGAGAAAAAATAGCCCTGAAAAGTAGTTTTTCTCCAAGAGGGAAAAAGCTAGGAGGCTGAAACTCTGCAGGTGTGTAGAGTACTATCCACCCTACAAAGGGGTACTGCAATCCTGGTTCTGGCTTAACTGCCAGTTTCAGTATGACCATTTATTGTTTTTAGCTTTCTCTATGCATTTCAAGCCTGTTTTTGCATAGAGAAAAATAGCCCTGAAAAGTAGTATTTCTCCAAGAGGAAAAAAAGCTATAAGGCTGAAACTCTGCAGGTGTGTAGAGTACTATCCACCCTACAAAGGGGTACTGCAATCCTGGTTCTGGCTTAACTGCCTGTTTCAGTATGACCGTTTATTGTTTTTGCTTTCTCTGTGCATTTCAAGATTGTTTTTGCATGGAGAAAAAATAGCCCTAAAAAACAGTTTTTCTCCAAGAGGGAAAAAGCTAGGAGGCTGAAACTCTGCAGGTGTGTAGAGTACTATCCACCCTACAAAGGGGTACTGCAATCCTGGTTCTGGCTTAACTGCCAGTTTCAGTATGACTGTTTATTGTTTTTAGCTTTCTCTATGCATTTCAAGCCTGTTTTTGCATAGAGAAAAATAGCCCTGAAAAGTAGTTTTTCTCCAAGAGGGAAAAAGCTAGGAGGCTGAAACTCTGCAGGTGTGTAGAGTACTATCCACCCTACAAAGGGTACTGCAATCCTGGTTCTGGCTTAACTGCCAGTTTCAGTATGACCATTTATTGTTTTTAGCTTTCTCTATGCATTTCAAGCCTGTTTTTGCATAGAGAAAAAATAGCCCTGAAAAGTAGTTTTTCTCCAAGAGGAAAAAGCTAGGAGGCTGAAACTCTGCAGGTGTGTAGAGTACTATCCACCCTACAAAGGGGTACTGCAATCCTGGTTCTGGCTTAACTGCCAGTTTCAGTATGACCATTTATTGTTTTTAGCTTTCTCTATGCATTTCAAGCCTGTTTTTGCATAGAGAAAAATACCCCTGAAAAGTAGTTTTTCTCCAAGAGGAAAAAGCTAGGAGGCTGAAACTCTGCAGGTGTGTAGAGTACTATCCACCCTACAAAGGGGTACTGCAATCCTGGTTCTGGCTTAACTGCCAGTTTCAGTATGACCGTTTATTGTTTTTAGCTTTCTCTATGCATTTCAAGCCTGTTTTTGCATAGAGAAAAATAGCCCTGAAAAGTAGTTTTTCTCCAAGAGGGAAAAAGCTAGGAGGCTGAAACTCTGCAGGTGTGTAGAGTACTATCCACCCTACAAAGGGGTACTGCAATCCTGGTTCTGGCTTAACTGCCAGTTTCAGTATGACCGTTTATTGTTTTTAGCTTTCTCTATGCATTTCAAGCCTGTTTTTGCATAGAGAAAAAATAGCCCTGAAAAGTAGTTTTTCTCCAAGAGGGAAAAAGCTAGGAGGCTGAAACTCTGCAGGTGTGTAGAGTACTATCCACCCTACAAAGGGGTACTGCAATCCTGGTTCTGGCTTAACTGCCAGTTTCAGTATGACCATTTATTGTTTTTAGCTTTCTCTATGCATTTCAAGCCTGTTTTTGCATAGAGAAAAATAGCCCTGAAAAGTAGTTTTTCTCCAAGAGGGAAAAAGCTAGGAGGCTGAAACTCTGCAGGTGTGTAGAGTACTATCCACCCTACAAAGGGGTACTGCAATCCTGGTTCTGGCTTAACTGCCAGTTTCAGTATGACCATTTATTGTTTTTAGCTTTCTCTATGCATTTCAAGCCTGTTTTTGCATAGAGAAAAATACCCCTGAAAAGTAGTTTTTCTCCAAGAGGGAAAAAGCTAGGAGGCTGAAACTCTGCAGGTGTGTAGAGTACTATCCACCCTACAAAGGGGTACTGCAATCCTGGTTCTGGCTTAACTGCCAGTTTCAGTATGACCGTTTATTGTTTTTAGCTTTCTCTATGCATTTCAAGCCTGTTTTTGCATAGAGAAAAATACCCCTGAAAAGTAGTTTTTCTCCAAGAGGGAAAAAGCTAGGAGGCTGAAACTCTGCAGGTGTGTAGAGTACTATCCACCCTACAAAGGTTACTGCAATCCTGGTTCTGGCTTAACTGCCAGTTTCAGTATGACCATTTATTGTTTTTAGCTTTCTCTATGCATTTCAAGCCTGTTTTTGCATAGAAAAATACCCCTGAAAAGTAGTTTTTCTCCAAGAGGGAAAAAGCTAGGAGGCTGAAACTCTGCAGGTGTGTAGAGTACTATCCACCCTACAAAGGGGTACTGCAATCCTGGTTCTGGCTTAACTGCCAGTTTCAGTATGACCGTTTATTGTTTTTAGCTTTCTCTATGCATTTCAAGCCTGTTTTTGCATAGAGAAAAAATAGCCCTGAAAAGTAGTTTTTCTCCAAGAGGAAAAAGCTAGGAGGCTGAAACTCTGCAGGTGTGTAGAGTACTATCCACCCTACAAAGGGGTACTGCAATCCTGGTTCTGGCTTAACTGCCAGTTTCAGTATGACCGTTTATTGTTTTTAGCTTTCTCTATGCATTTCAAGCCTGTTTTTGCATAGAGAAAAATAGCCCTGAAAAGTAGTTTTTCTCCAAGAGGGAAAAAGCTAGGAGGCTGAAACTCTGCAGGTGTGTAGAGTACTATCCACCCTACAAAGGGGTACTGCAATCCTGGTTCTGGCTTAACTGCCAGTTTCAGTATGACCGTTTATTGTTTTTAGCTTTCTCTATGCATTTCAAGCCTGTTTTTGCATAGAGAAAAATACCCCTGAAAAGTAGTTTTTCTCCAAGAGGGAAAAAGCTAGGAGGCTGAAACTCTGCAGGTGTGTAGAGTACTATCCACCCTACAAAAGGGTACTGCAATCCTGGTTCTGGCTTAACTGCCAGTTTCAGTATGACCGTTTATTGTTTTAGCTTTCTCTATGCATTTCAAGCCTGTTTTTGCATAGAGAAAAATACCCCTGAAAAGTAGTTTTTCTCCAAGAGGGAAAAAGCTAGGAGGCTGAAACTCTGCAGGTGTGTAGAGTACTATCCACCCTACAAAGGGGTACTGCAATCCTGGTTCTGGCTTAACTGCCAGTTTCAGTATGACCGTTTATTGTTTTTAGCTTTCTCTATGCATTTCAAGCCTGTTTTTGCATAGAGAAAAAATAGCCCTGAAAAGTAGTTTTTCTCCAAGAGGAAAAAGCTAGGAGGCTGAAACTCTGCAGGTGTGTAGAGTACTATCCACCCTACAAAGGGGTACTGCAATCCTGGTTCTGGCTTAACTGCCAGTTTCAGTATGACCGTTTATTGTTTTTAGCTTTCTCTATGCATTTCAAGCCTGTTTTTGCATAGAGAAAAATACCCCTGAAAAGTAGTTTTTCTCCAAGAGGGAAAAAGCTAGGAGGCTGAAACTCTGCAGGTGTGTAGAGTACTATCCACCCTACAAAGGGGTACTGCAATCCTGGTTCTGGCTTAACTGCCAGTTTCAGTATGACCATTTATTGTTTTTAGCTTTCTCTATGCATTTCAAGCCTGTTTTTGCATAGAGAAAAATAGCCCTGAAAAGTAGTTTTTCTCCAAGAGGGAAAAAGCTAGGAGGCTGAAACTCTGCAGGTGTGTAGAGTACTATCCACCCTACAAAGGGGTACTGCAATCCTGGTTCTGGCTTAACTGCCAGTTTCAGTATGACCGTTTATTGTTTTTAGCTTTCTCTATGCATTTCAAGCCTGTTTTTGCATAGAGAAAAATAGCCCTGAAAAGTAGTTTTTCTCCAAGAGGGAAAAAGCTAGGAGGCTGAAACTCTGCAGGTGTGTAGAGTACTATCCACCCTACAAAGGGTACTGCAATCCTAGTTCTGGCTTAGCTGCCAGTTTCAGTATGACCGTTTATTTTTTTAGCTTGCTCTATGCATTTCAAGCCTGTTTTTGCATAGAGAAAAATAGCCCTGAAAAGTAGTTTTTCTCCAAGAGGGAAAAAGCTAGGAGGCTGAAACTCTGCAGGTGTGTAGAGTACTATCCACCCTACAAAGGGGTACTGCAATCCTGGTTCTGGCTTAACTGCCAGTTTCAGTATGACCGTTTATTGTTTTAGCTTTCTCTATGCATTTCAAGCCTGTTTTTGCATAGAGAAAAATACCCCTGAAAAGTAGTTTTTCTCCAAGAGGGAAAAAGCTAGGAAGCTGAAACTCTGCAGGTGTGTAGAGTACTATCCACCCTACAAAGGGGTACTACAATCCTGGTTCTGGCTTAACTGCCAGTTTCAGTATGACCGCTTATTGTTTTTAGCTTTCTCTATGCATTTCAAGCCTGTTTTTGCATAGAGAAAAAATAGCCCTGAAAAGTAGTTTTTCTCCAAGAGGGAAAAAGCTAGGAGGCTGAAACTCTGCAGGTGTGTAGAGTACTATCCACCCTACAAAGGGGTACTGCAATCCTGGTTCTGGCTTAACTGCCAGTTTCAGTATGACCATTTATTGTTTTTAGCTTTCTCTATGCATTTCAAGCCTGTTTTTGCATAGAGAAAAAATAGCCCTGAAAAGTAGTTTTTCTCCAAGAGGGAAAAAGCTAGGAGGCTGAAACTCTGCAGGTGTGTAGAGTACTATCCACCCTACAAAGGGGTACTGCAATCCTGGTTCTGGCTTAACTGCCAGTTTCAGTATGACCATTTATTGTTTTTAGCTTTCTCTATGCATTTCAAGCCTGTTTTTGCATAGAGAAAAAATAGCCCTGAAAAGTAGTTTTTCTCCAAGAGGGAAAAAGCTAGGAGGCTGAAACTCTGCAGGTGTGTAGAGTACTATCCACCCTACAAAGGGTACTACAATCCTGGTTCTGGCTTAACTGCCAGTTTCAGTATGACCGCTTATTGTTTTTAGCTTTCTCTATGCATTTCAAGCCTGTTTTTGCATAGAGAAAAATAGCCCTGAAAAGTAGTTTTTCTCCAAGAGGGAAAAAGCTAGGAGGCTGAAACTCTGCAGGTGTGTAGAGTACTATCCACCCTACAAAAGGGTACTGCAATCCTGGTTCTGGCTTAACTGCCAGTTTCAGTATGACCGTTTATTGTTTTAGCTTTCTCTATGCATTTCAAGCCTGTTTTTGCATAGAGAAAAATACCCCTGAAAAGTAGTTTTTCTCCAAGAGGGAAAAAGCTAGGAGGCTGAAACTCTGCAGGTGTGTAGAGTACTATCCACCCTACAAAGGGGTACTGCAATCCTGGTTCTGGCTTAACTGCCAGTTTCAGTATGACCGTTTATTGTTTTTAGCTTTCTCTATGCATTTCAAGCCTGTTTTTGCATAGAGAAAAATACCCCTGAAAAGTAGTTTTTCTCCAAGAGGGAAAAAGCTAGGAGGCTGAAACTCTGCAGGTGTGTAGAGTACTATCCACCCTACAAAGGGGTACTGCAATCCTGGTTCTGGCTTAACTGCCAGTTTCAGTATGACCATTTATTGTTTTAGCTTTCTCTATGCATTTCAAGCCTGTTTTTGCATAGAGAAAAAATAGCCCTGAAAAGTAGTTTTTCTCCAAGAGGGAAAAAGCTAGGAGGCTGAAACTCTGCAGGTGTGTAGAGTACTATCCACCCTACAAAGGGGTACTGCAATCCTGGTTCTGGCTTAACTGCCAGTTTCAGTATGACCGTTTATTGTTTTTAGCTTTCTCTATGCATTTCAAGCCTGTTTTTGCATAGAGAAAAATAGCCCTGAAAAGTAGTTTTTCTCCAAGAGGGAAAAAGCTAGGAGGCTGAAACTCTGCAGGTGTGTAGAGTACTATCCACCCTACAAAGGGGTACTGCAATCCTGGTTCTGGCTTAACTGCCAGTTTCAGTATGACCGTTTATTGTTTTTAGCTTTCTCTATGCATTTCAAGCCTGTTTTTGCATAGAGAAAAATACCCCTGAAAAGTAGTTTTTCTCCAAGAGGGAAAAAGCTAGGAGGCTGAAACTCTGCAGGTGTGTAGAGTACTATCCACCCTACAAAAGGGTACTGCAATCCTGGTTCTGGCTTAACTGCCAGTTTCAGTATGACCGTTTATTGTTTTAGCTTTCTCTATGCATTTCAAGCCTGTTTTTGCATAGAGAAAAAATAGCCCTGAAAAGTAGTTTTTCTCCAAGAGGAAAAAGCTAGGAGGCTGAAACTCTGCAGGTGTGTAGAGTACTATCCACCCTACAAAGGGGTACTGCAATCCTGGTTCTGGCTTAACTGCCAGTTTCAGTATGACCATTTATTGTTTTTAGCTTTCTCTATGCATTTCAAGCCTGTTTTTGCATAGAGAAAAATAGCCCTGAAAAGTAGTTTTTCTCCAAGAGGGAAAAAAGCTAGGAGGCTGAAACTCTGCAGGTGTGTAGAGTACTATCCACCCTACAAAGGAGTACTGCAATCCTGGTTCTGGCTTAACTGCCAGTTTCAGTATGACCGTTTATTGTTTTTAGCTTTCTCTATGCATTTCAAGCCTGTTTTTGCATAGAGAAAAATAGCCCTGAAAAGTAGTTTTTCTCCAAGAGGGAAAAAGCTAGGAGGCTGAAACTCTGCAGGTGTGTAGAGTACTATCCACCCTACAAAAAGGGTACTGCAATCCTGGTTCTGGCTTAACTGCCAGTTTCAGTATGACCATTTATTGTTTTTAGCTTTCTCTATGCATTTCAAGCCTGTTTTTGCATAGAGAAAAATACCCCTGAAAAGTAGTTTTTCTCCAAGAGGGAAAAAGCTAGGAGGCTGAAACTCTGCAGGTGTGTAGAGTACTATCCACCCTACAAAGGGGTACTGCAATCCTGGTTCTGGCTTAACTGCCAGTTTCAGTATGACCGTTTATTGTTTTTAGCTTTCTCTATGCATTTCAAGCCTGTTTTTGCATAGAGAAAAATACCCCTGAAAAGTAGTTTTTCTCCAAGAGGGAAAAAGCTAGGAGGCTGAAACTCTGCAGGTGTGTAGAGTACTATCCACCCTACAAAAGGGTACTGCAATCCTGGTTCTGGCTTAACTGCCAGTTTCAGTATGACCGTTTATTGTTTTAGCTTTCTCTATGCATTTCAAGCCTGTTTTTGCATAGAGAAAAATACCCCTGAAAAGTAGTTTTTCTCCAAGAGGGAAAAAGCTAGGAGGCTGAAACTCTGCAGGTGTGTAGAGTACTATCCACCCTACAAAGGGGTACTGCAATCCTGGTTCTGGCTTAACTGCCAGTTTCAGTATGACCGTTTATTGTTTTTAGCTTTCTCTATGCATTTCAAGCCTGTTTTTGCATAGAGAAAAAATAGCCCTGAAAAGTAGTTTTTCTCCAAGAGGAAAAAGCTAGGAGGCTGAAACTCTGCAGGTGTGTAGAGTACTATCCACCCTACAAAGGGGTACTGCAATCCTGGTTCTGGCTTAACTGCCAGTTTCAGTATGACCGTTTATTGTTTTTAGCTTTCTCTATGCATTTCAAGCCTGTTTTTGCATAGAGAAAAATACCCCTGAAAAGTAGTTTTTCTCCAAGAGGAAAAAGCTAGGAGGCTGAAACTCTGCAGGTGTGTAGAGTACTATCCACCCTACAAAGGGGTACTGCAATCCTGGTTCTGGCTTAACTGCCAGTTTCAGTATGACCGTTTATTGTTTTAACTTTCTCTATGCATTTCAATCCTGTTTTTGTATAGCGAAAAATAGCCCTGAAAGGTGGGCTCTTTAGGATTAAGGATTGGGCTTTAACAGGGGTGTCCTAGGGTAGTTTTTGAGTTAAGGGCAAGATATTATAAAGTGCTAGGATAGGGTAGTACTATTTGATGCACAATCTAGGTGCTCTAAGCTTACTTCTGCACAATGCCACACTGTTTAGCAGTTTTCAGATCTAATCCTAACTTTATATGTAAATTTTGCAGTCTAGGAGAACTGTACATTTGATAATGTTCTGAAAACAGTGAAATTAATATAAATAATGGTGATGAAGTAGCTTGGATCACTAGTAAATTATAAAAAATGATCCAACTGTTGCACTACCTTTACTTTTTAAAAATGAAAACTAAATGGATTTTGTTAATTTTGTGCCCCCTGTAAGCTACTGGGGTGGCTGCCCTTTTCTCTCAATTCTTCATACTCTACTGCATGCTTATATGATTCTTAGAGATACTGAATCAGAGAAAAAAATGAGAGAGAGACAGAGAGAGAGAGAGAGAGACAACAAGAATAAGCAAAAGACTAAGTGCAAATTACCCTCTAAGATTCCACCAAAAGCTTGTGGAACGAGGTTAACCTACTTACAGGAAGAAAACAACCTTATGCTACCCTGTCTACAAACATCATACAATGTGGTACAGCAAAAATTTCTCCAGAAGATTTCCTTATAGAATTTAGCAATCTCCCATCAATAACCTCACCTACCATATGTCATGCATTGCCCACCCCACCACCATTCATCTCCCTCTTCCACTTCAAATTCATAAATCCCAAAGAAGTCTCTATTCTACTTCAAAATATTTCCACTGACACCCCTCCTGGATCTGACAGCATAAACCCCTAGTTCATATATCACTGCAGACATCATCTATGTCTTCCTGTCTCGCAATGACTATCCATGAAAACAGCTGCTTTTAGGATCCCATCTCTACAATCTACTCCAGTTCTCACATTTACTCCCCTTTTGCAGCTAAACTTCACAAAAAAATCCTCATATAACCTAAGACATTAGTTACAAACCACACCAACTCTCATTACCCCTAGAAGTAAACTCCTCAGTAAATTGTTTCCTTGGAGATTTCTTTTATTCTTCTGATGGACTTTTTAGCTAGGTTGCACAACTCTTACTGGCTTAGGAGTAAATCAGTCAAGGCCTGTGTCTAGCAGTGAGCTCAAAAGGGGGTGATACAAGTGCTTGAGTTGTTCACAAATGAGACCTTGGAGAAAAGAGGCAGTGCTAATGATTGTATGACAGTAAAGCAAAATATGTTGTTCCACCACTTTAACGGGGTATGCCCATCCTAAAGGGAATGTACACTTTAAATTGTATGCTTGATTTTTTTCACTTATTTACAATGAGACATCAGAAGTATACTCAGTCAAGAAAGGAGTGGTAATTACTGAACATATTATGTGTTTGTGTGTGTGTGTGTGTGTGTGTGTGTGTGTGTGTGTGTGTGTGTGTGTGTGTGTGTGTGTTGTGTTGCACAGCTCACATTTTGAATGTAAACTACTTCTCCAACAACTGTATATGCTACAGCAGATCTGAAGCATTAGCTGAAGGAACTGTTTTGCATCAACAATGTAAAAAAGTACAGTTGTGTAAGAACTTAATGTAATAGCAGATGTCTACTATCATCTATATCTACATATATATATATATATATATATATATATATATATATCGTCAATATCACTATGATCACTGTTGCCATATTACTAATTGGAGAATGCTGCCAAAAATAACTGTGCTAAAGCCTGGTCACCTTTCTGTACTGCCTTACGTGTGAAGTATGATCTCAGACAAAGTGATAGGGGGTACATAAGGGACAGTCAGGTGTGAAATACCACAGGACTTTTTTTTTTTTACCACAGATCAAAGTACTGAAGCAGAGGCAACTATTTTTTTTTTTTTTACCACAGATCAAAGTACTGAAGCAGAGGCAACTGCTTATGAATGTACACGTTAGGTATTGATATAGAAGGAGAAAGAAGAACGTTATATCCAAAATTAGGAATAAAGGCGCATGGGATATAACAATGCAACACTGATCATGTAGCTGAAGGAACTGTTTTGCATCAACAATGTAAAAAATTACAGTTGCTCTTACACAACTGTATTATATCCTTCCTTGGATCACTATTGCAGTATGGAAGAAAAAGATAGACAGCTGGAGTCTAGAATTCCTTGAAAGATAGATCAAGCAAAACACATTTAATTCCTAGAGAAAGAATCAGCTTTGTAATGTTTGGAAAAAGTGTGGATAGAATACTAAGTGGCTACTTCTAGGCTAGATCTAAAATCTAGATATTTGAAGAAAGCACTAGAAACTGTTCTTTTTTAATGGGCTATAACCATACATCTCAACTGTACAGATTTTTGCCTCATATCTTTGGTCCGTTTTTCATAAAATTGCAGTTTTCTGGCAAATTAGTGCCAAATCATTTAAAATTGAAGTTAGAAAATAATGACAAACATTTGAGTTTCAGGCTTCATACCCTTCAAAAAATTCATGCTAGTGCAAAACCTGTTATTCGATCAACTTTTTAAGTTAGTAAAAGCAATATTTAAAAATTTCCCCAATTTTGGGGCCTTTGTCACACTTTTTTATGGTTTTGTCCAGATTTCTTGCTGTAAGAGGTTGAGAGCTATTTAACCAGACCAGGAAGGTATTTTCTATGCTAGGAATAATGAAAAGTAATGACATTAGAAATCCAAATAGAAATAGTTGGCTTTGAAACTGGGAGGCCTGCTTTATTGTTCTGAAAAGAGATCTACTCAGATTTTCTAATATCCTTGATTTTAACAAGGTAAAATATGAGTTGCCTGTTATAAAGAGTGCAGAAGTCTTTCTCCTTTATTTTGAATTCTGAATTGTGTGGGAATTAAAGTGTACTGTGTGTGCTTTTATTTAGGTGATATTTGACTGTGTAGGGAAGTAAGTGTATATTCTGCTTGTGAATACTGGAACGACAAATTTCTTTCCAAGTGAGTCGATCCAGCAGTGCATAAAAAACAGGCTTCTCCTTTGTCAGGAACATGGCTAGCCTTACCATGTACTACAGTTCTTTCACTGTATATATATATATATATATATATATATATATATATATATATATATATTTTTTTTTTTTTAAGTAAACAGCCCTTGTCTATACCGTGGACTCAGTCTGCACCTAAGCCATCGGTGGGTGACTCTGCTGTGTCCACATCTTGTTACTCAGACCACTGAATGGCTTCCACAGGACCTTTTGGTATAGTTATTTCTGCCGCCATGGACCAAGGGTAAGCCATACCTTCTGTGGCTGTTCATTGTCCATAATGGGCATGGGAGAACCATTAACTTTGGGCATGGGAGTTTTTCCTGGAGGTTCTTCCAAGGGTGGCCAGGAATGAAGCCTGTTTTCTGTGCTGAAGTGTCATCCTTCAGTGGATCCAAGGTTGTCCCTAGGAAAAAAAAAAGGTTAAACACATTCATCTAAGGACAATAAATTTGTTAATAAAGATGAATTGTTTATCTTGCAGGCTTTGAAATCCTAAGGATGTTTTATCAGAGGCTTCACATAATGACAGGGACAAGATTTTTCATATATTTTTATCACAAGCACCTGACTCTGGTTCCGAGAAGATTGTTTCCTCAATTTCTTTTACAGAAAAGTTTTCTTTATCTGAAACTGTGTCCAGAAGACTGTGTCCAAGAAGAATAATACATTTTTGGGGAATAACTGAATGTTCCCCCTCCTTAATGAGATCTTAGAAGTGGCTTAGGAGGATTTTATTGCTTCTGCATGCAATAATCCTGATAGTCAATCTTGAATCCCTAAAAAGGCAGATTTTATAAAGTTCCTCAGTCTAACAAGTATTTGTTTTCCTAAATTTATGTTTGAACCAGTAGCAATTTCTATTTCTTCTCCAGTGGCTAACAAAGTTCTGGTCAACACTAATCACTGACCTTCAGACAAGCATGGTAAACCCTTGGACAGGCTTGGTAAGGGAATTTTCTGTTCTTCAACTCTAACATGCAGAATCTTGTATAGTTTGGGGTTGTGAAGGGCCAACCTTGTCTCCTGAACCTGATTGACTTCTTCAAATCAGTCTCCAGAGCTGTGGATGAGGGTAAGGCAGTCCACACAGCCTATCTGGACCTCGCCAAGGCCTTTGACATTATCCCCCACTCTGGAATCATAGATAAACTTACTAAGCTGGGCATAAATCCCTACGCCACTCAATGGGTTGCCAACTGGCTTACTGACAGAACCCAGACTGTAAAAGTAGCCAACTCCAAATCCAGCTCCAGACAAGTGACAAGTGGAGTACCTCAGGGTTCAGTCCTGGGACCACTCTTGTTTTGGCATCTACTTCTCTGAAGTACAGGCCAACACTAAGGGACTCTGGCTAACAAAGTTTGCAGATGACTGCAAACTGGGAGACATTATTGAATCCCCAAATTATGTGGATATTCTACAAAAGGGCCTTACAGAAACAGATGCCTGGTGCCAAAGCCATGGGCTCAAGCTTAATGCCAAGAAATGTATATTTATCCCCTTTGGAAAAAACATGTACCCATGAATTACCACATAGGTGGCAGGACACTAAACATCGAAAGTGTGATGAGAGACTTATGGACACAAGTTGACAGTGGTCTCACTTTCGATAGTCACATCGACACAACAGGAAATCCTTCTATGTGGCACACCTCATCACTAAGGGCTTTTCATCCAGAAAAAAGAGGTCATTGTCCCACTGTACCCATCCCTCATTAGACCCATTATAGAGTATAATACCCCCATTTAGTACGTACCTCACAAGACATCTGCAACAGCTGGAAAGGCCACAGAAATGCCTCACTAAAAGAATCACAGATCTAAAGCAGATGCCATATGCTGACCGTCTAAAAAAACTCCAGCTATACTCTGTGGCATATCGTCTACTCAGAGGTGATCTCTGCTTAACATACAAGGCCATGTCAAACCCTGAGCTGTTGGACATGCTCCACTTAAAGAAATCCCAATCCCTCAGAGCCACATGCTCCAGGGATCTAAGCCTTGTGATCACAATGAACAAAACATGCTGGAGGGATAGGTTCCTGACCCAGAGACTCCCCATACTCTGGAATACATGTCAAGCAGAGTGTCTCCTTTGCCCACTTCAAAAGGAACCTTGATGATTGGATGGGAGATAGGAAATTCAACCCGGGGATCATGTCAGTCACACTGCTAGACAGGGGTCCAGAGAAATAAATATTGTGGGAAGAAATATCCAGGGAATTGTTATGACTAGGCTTGTATAGGCCCTAGGGCTGATAGCCTACTACCAACCTATGAATCTATGAACCAGGCTAATATGCTGACTGGTGAAGACAGTTTGAGGAACGTTTCTGCCACATTATTCTCAGAAGGTAGGTCCTTTCTGAATTTTATTCTTACTACTCTTTCTCAAGTGTCTAAACATTCTTTAAAGAGTGCATATGATTGCGCTGACTCTGTGTCCAGGATTACAGCTACTGCTTATATACTGAGATGCTTTGCCTGGGTATGTAATCAGAAGTTTTCTGAAGAAGTATACTCTGAAATTTTAAATTCTCCTTAGAATAAAGAGTTTTTATTTTTTCTGTGCCTTCTCTGTTCAGGTACTCAAACAGCTTGATGAAAGAAGCAAATTGATTCCAAGTTACTATGATTTGTAATCCCTCTTTTTCTAACTCTAAAACCTCTAGTTCTTTTTTCAAAAAGCATAAAAAGCAATCCCAGTATGTTTCCAGTACAGGCAAGTATCTAAACTAAAATGTGAGGGGGGTCAACAAAAAACAGGGATCCTTTCAAAAAAAGACAAAGCATGTACTTCAGAATGACTCTGCCTGTATGATCCAGGTTTGATACCTTTCTGCATGTTGTTTCTGAGGATGTGCAGCAGGTACTAAAGAGGAGAAAACTTGCCACTAGGAAATTTTGCATTAGTAAGTAGATTCGTTTTTTCCTTGGTGTTGCACTAATAACTATGACCCAGTCAATGATTATGTACCACTGGTGGTCAAATATTTGTGTGAGTTACTAGCCTCTCTTATTTGTCAGCCATTTCAACATTGCTCTATAAAGAGGTTCTTCTTCTTATTATTATCTTGCTTATTGTTCTGACATCTACAAAACAGTATCCTAGTTGCAGGCACTGTACTTTCTGTTCCTTTTTCTGACACATTCTGATTATCCTAATCCATCAGCAGTAATGATTCCTGTACTGTTCACCTTATGACATCTCCCATAACAGTTGTACCAAACTGAAAGAAACATGTATGTAAAGGGCACCTCAATGAGCAGTTACATTAGCAAATGGACAGCACTGCTCCAGACCATATAATTAAAATCATCTACTGTATCTGTTTCAGTCACCATTAAACCCAAGCAACTATGTGTCTGCCTGAAGAGTGAAAGAGTGAACCACTTAGACACAAAAAAGTAACTCACCCAAGCACTACTTCACTACATTTCAAAGGGAAGTGATAAAGCTTTTATATCAGCACGGTGCTGCAAATAAAAGGAGCACACAGAGGAAACTGTCTGTATTTCCTGAAGTGTTAAGTTACACTCCCCAGTGTACTGAAACTTGAGCTCAGAAACTAAAAGCTGCCTGAATGCAAACAATAGTATCACATGACGTGCCATCTCAGTCAAAACAATCAGATCAGCAGAGTCTTGACACTCCACCTTTAAGAATCAATTCAAATTATATGACAATCATTTACTATTTAGAGAAATTCTGGTCAGTTTGTAGACAAATTAAAGGTAAATTAGTCTAACACAAACCGGAATTACAATATGAAGTGAGGGGCAAAACAGGCTTATGGTATATTTAGAGAGAAAGTCAGTGAACATAATTTGATAGAAGTAAGTGAAGAAGGGAGAGTAAGGAGGTATGAAGAATGAAAAGGTACTTGTTCACATTTAGGAATATAATTTATCCTAGTTTTGAGTAAGAACAAAGCCAGATTTTAGCTAGGACGTCTTTCAGAGTGGTTTTGAAAGATGGGAGGGAGGGTATTGAACTGATGGATACATGTATCTGATGGATCAGGTATATGGTTACAGGCCTTAGCAACCTTGTACAACTACAGACAATGCCCAACAGATGTGACAGATTTGCATGCAGAGAGGAGTCTGAGTATTGTATTAGGGTAGCCTGTTGTGTGGATGTATAGAGGGTATTGGTGAAAATGTTAAAGAGGAAGCAGCCAAGGAAAGAACCTTGCGATACACCAGTGGTGACTGCGAGGTAAGAAGAGAGCATGGAGTTCCATTTTACTGAATGATAACAATTGGACAGATAGCTTTTGAACCACAGAAGGGTGGGCAGAGAAAGACCTAGTGAACACATCTGAAGTAGATATTTGCTATGGCAAATTGTGTCAAAGGCTTTAGACAAGTCTAGACATAAGGAAGAGACTAGTTTGCCATTATCTCTAGCTTCATTGACAGTATCTGTGCAAGTTAAAAGGGCAGTGCTAATATTATAGGAAGTATGGAAGCCATGTTAAGTTGGTGATAAAGAGTTCTTCCTGCAGAAGATAGTCTAGCAATTGTTTTTGAATACACTTTTTAAGTATTTTGGTGGGGGGAGATAACACTGCTATAGGTCTAAAGTTATTAATGTTTGTTGAATTTCCTTCTTTGTGCAGATGGAGATGGTGTGATTTTTTTCCAGAGAAAGGGAAAGTGGGATTCCTGGATTGACCTGAGACAGGATAGGCAGTGCTATTGACGGCTATTTGTAGGTACTCACTTAGAAGATCATCAGCTGAAGAAGAGCATGATTAAGTTTGTTTAGCAGTAGTTCTATACAGGATGCAAGTATAAGTTTGAAGGTAAAAGTGCATGTGATGATATCTGGCTGTTGGGCAGGGTTGGGATTAGATGTTGAGGAATCCTTGGCTAGAGATGCTATACTATCTGTAAAAGAAGAGTTGAACTGCATTGCCGTTTCAAGTGGTGAGTTATAGGGGGAAGAAGTTGGGCTGAATTTTTGGCCTGGATGTAAAATTTCTTCAATGGATATCCAAAATGTTTGGGTTGTGTTTAGTATTACTCTGAAAGTTATTATAGTACAGTTGTTTATCTCCATTTATTTGTTTTTTTAGTATGACTGCAAAGCATTCTAAAGTTTTCAATATATTGAGGTGATTTACCTTTGCTGCTGTTTTTGTTGTATTGGCTTTCATGTGTTCTATGTTTTTTTTTTCCTGTATATTGTGTGGAGCTTTTCTCCCCGGGCCTCTACTGAAAATGGAAATATATTCAGCTAGACTAGCCCGGTCAACAAATGTAAAATAAATAAAATAAATAAATAAAAATTTGTATTTTTGCCATTCTTTCCATGCTTTTTCTTTATCCTGCATTAGCATTCTCCTCTTTTTGGATAGCCAAATTGCATTATTTGTTTTAGTCTCTTCCTTCTAGGAGGTACAAGACTATTTATGGTATTTAGGAAAGTTGTACTGATGAATTCATTTACATCATTATCTAAGGGAGGGATTTTTAGGAAGTTTCAGTTAGTAGATGGTGTAGTGATGAACATTTCTGGGTTAAACTTGGAAAGGCTGAGTGTTGTTTTATAAATATGCTGTTTAAGTGGAAGTGTTAGATGTCTGGTCATACAGACTGGGAGATGATCACTGACAGAGTCTGACATTGTACCTGTGGTGGTGTATTTACTAGAGTCTAATGCTAGGATCCAGTCTAATAGGGAATTTGATGTCTTGCTATAATGTGTGGGGCTGTTAATTAGTTGTGTGAAACCATATAAATTCATGCTAGATGTAGGGGAGTTAGAGTTAATGTCTAATCAACTGGCATTCACATCACCTAGCAGGATATTTTTCTTGTATAAATGGTATGGATATCCATTGTAGGGTATCCTCCAGTACAGCTCTATTGTCGCCAAGAGGGATGTAAAGGACAGTAATACATATTTGTTTATAATTGTTCATTTTGACACAAACCTCCTCTAAAGCATAACAAAAAACTAAATAAACTGGGAATGAACTCATAATTCACCCACTGGATTAAGTAGCTCATAGATAGAATGCAGGAAATTAAAATAGGTTAAGTTACCTCCACAAAGAAACCAGACACAAGTGGAGTCTCCCATAGTTCTTTGCTAGGAACTCTTCTATTTGACATCTACTTTTATGAAGTAAATGCCAATACCAAAGGGCTCTGGCTGACTTAGTTTGCAGATGAATAAAAACTAAGAGCAGTCTTTGAATGTCTAAATGACTTAGCGATCCTGCAGGAAGGTTTGCCCCAAATAAATAACTGGTGCTAAAATCATGGACTAAAACTATATGCCAAAAAATTAATTTTTGTATCCTTTAGGAAATCATTTACCCAAGGGATTTGGGAACTTATGTGGACGTTGACCTAGCTTTCAAACATATGTCCATTGTTGTAAGGAATTTCTTCTACTTTGCACAGCTTATAAACAAAGGGATTGTGTCTAGATCTACAGATGTTATTGCCCACTTTATTTAGCCCTCATTAGGCCAGTCCTATAGTATAATGCCCCCTTTGGCAAGTACTGTTCAGACACATGTAACAACTAGAAAGCTCACAGAGATACCTTACAAAAGGATACAAAGTGTAAGCAATATGTCCTACATGGACTACCTGTATATCTCAAAGTGGATACTGCTGCACTGGAACAAACTCCCCACCCATGTAAAACAAAACACACCCTTGTCCATATTCAAGCATAACTTGTATCTACTGATGGGAAAAACAAAATTGACCCTAAGACTGTCCACTCTACTGCTAAATTATCTAGGTTATGACCCCAGTCATTCTCATTAGGGATAATATACAATTACAAACATTGGCTAGACTTAAAAATGGCCTTCAAGAGCAGCTAGAACTGAAGAATACATCAAATGTTGGGAGCCAAGCCTTCCAGGTTTCAGCCACATTTCTTTGATTCACAAGAACTACAGGATGGTGCAATTGAACCACATTTCCAGTGAAAGTTATAGCCATATATAGGTCCAAATGGATAAGCTCTTGAAAACAAATGCATTATTTTTCACTTCTGTAGATATATACTCCTGTTCAGGCACCTATTTTACTCTCTCTGACACCACGTCATGTCAGAAAGCTTAATAGGTTCATAGGTTCATAGGTTCATACTAGGCTATCTGCCCAAGGGCATTTATAAGCCTAGCCCATAGTTATGTGGCTTTCGCCACCCCTTTAGTTTGAATAAAAACTATGCCTATCATTTTTCTGTGCCTCTGTCAAGCAGTGACACTGAAGTAATCCCTGGGGTATAGCTGCGATCTCCCATCCATTGGTCAAGATTCCTCTTGAACAAGGCCAGTGAGGTGCTCTGCCTCACATGTACCGGGATTTTGTTCCACAGCATAGGGAGTCTCTGGGTGATGAATCTGTCCCTCCAGCACGTTCTATTTATAACCGTATCAAGGTTTAAGTCTCCCGCCCTTGTGGTTCTGAGGGATCTAGATTTTTTGAGGTGAAGCATATTCATCAAATCTGGGTTTGACATGGCCTTATATGTCAGGCACAGGTCACCTCTGAGCAAGCGGTATGAGACTGAATAAAGCTGGAGTTCTTTCAGTCGGGCAGCATAAGACATATTTTGAGACCCTTTATCCTTTTGGTGAGGAACTTTTGGGGCCTTTCAAGCTGCATCAGGTGTCTGGTCAGATACATTCGAACGGGCATTGTACTCAATCATAGGTCTAATGAGTGATGAGTACAGGGGACGATGACCTCCCTTGATCTAGATGTGAATCCCTTCATGATCAGGTGGGCGATATAGAAGGTTTTCCTAACTACTTTAGCAACATGAGTGTCAAACGAAGACTACTGTCAACTTGGGTCCCCAGATCCCTGATGACTTTTCTGTGCTCAGTGGATTGTCACCTATATGGTAGCTAGGGGTAACCTTGTTTTTCCCGAAGGGTATGACTATGCATTTTTTGGCATTTAACTTCAGGCCATGGCTCTGGCACCAGTTATCCGTTTCTGTGAGGCCCTTCTGGAGGATATCTGTGTCAGATGTGTTTTCGACTATGGTGCCCAGTTTGCAGTCATCTGCAAACTTTGTCAGCCATAACCCTCCTGTGTTTGCTTGTACTTCAGAAAAGTAGATGCCGAACAAGAGTGGACCCAGGACTGAGCCCTGTGGGACACCACTTGTGACAGGCTTTGAGTCTGACATGGCTCCAGCAACTCTGACCCTGTGGGTTCTGTCGCTTAGCCAGTTTGCAACCCATCTTGTGATGTATGGGTTTACATTCAAGCTGATGAGTTTTTCGATGATACCTGAGTGGGGTATTGTGTCGAAGGCCTTTGCCAGGTCGAGGTAGGCTGTATGGACTGCCTTTCCTCATCAATGGCCTTGGTGACTGTCTCGAAAAAGTCAACCAAGTTTAAGAGGCAGGATCTGCCTTTGACAAAGCCAAACTGGGTTGGATCCAAAGTCTGCAAGTTCCTATGTCTTTATTTATGAGTTCCATTATGATCCTCTCCATGGCTTTGCAGATAAGGCTTGTCAAGCTAATGGGCGGTAATTTCCAGGGTCTGTGGAGGCACCGCCCTTATGAAGTGGGACCACAGTCGCCGTCGCCACTCCTTGGGTACGTATCCTGAGGTGAGGCTAAGATTAAACAGCTGTCCTAACTGTGGGTTTAATTCCTCATTGAGTTCATGAAGCACACAGCCGGGGACACCATCCGGTCCCATGGATGCTGTGTTTTTGCCTTAGTGAGGGCAGTTCTCACCTGGGCGTTGGAGATGTTTGGGGGCTACAATCCTCTGGAATAGATATCTCTCCTTTTGGGGGAAGGGGAGAAGTTTGCACTGAACCTGTCAGCCAGTATGTTAGCAATGTGTGTAGGTTCAGTAATTTTCACATCATTTTGAACTAATTCTGAGCATATCTGGGAGTTTCCTCCTAGGTTTCTAACATAGCTAAAGAAGGCCTTATGATTGTCTTTAGAGTCCTTGGCGATTTTTCTCTCAAAATTTGCCTTGGATGATTTTATGAGAGCTCTTAGTTTTTACTTATAATGATCAAAGGTGTCTTACCTTTCAAGGATTTTGCTCTATCTTGTAGTAGCTTCCTCCTTTTGTTGTAGAGCTTGTTTATGGCTGGGGTCCACCAGACTGGACGCTTGCCTTTGGTACAGAGAGTCTTAGTTTTGTTTGGGATTGCCTGATCCATGCAGTCCTGTAGGTGCTGGTAGAAGGCATTTGTAAGTGATTCAGCGGTTTGAGTAATGTTTACCACTGGCTCAGGGGCCTTAAAGGAGACCACACTAGTTTTTAGAAGTGTGAAATCGGCTTTTGAGAAGTTTTTCACTGTGGTCTTTTTGTTTCAGGTGGGGCGGGATGAGGACCTCCAGCGAGATTAGTTTATGATCTGATCTCACCAGTGAGGGGTATACTTCGGTGTTGAACATTTTGATCCCATGTTCGTGATGATGAGATCAAGTATGTTTTCACCTCTTGTGGGATGGTGACTAGTTGTTCCATGGCATTTGAGTTTATGAACTCCAGGAATCTTTGGGTTAGAGTGTTCGGGCTTGAGTAGTGTTCCTAGTCTATATTAGGGTAGTTGAAGTCACCTAGTATGATTGTGTTTGGAGATACATTTATCCTCCAATGTTTTCAGGAAGGCCATGTGAGGTTCCTGAGTTTGAGAGGGTGGCCTGTAACATGCTACAAATTGCAGAGCAGTCTTGCCTATGGTTAATTGCACCTGGATGGTCTCAGATGCATCGTGCGTTGCCACCAACCTTGAGGTGTGGGTGTCCTTTATGAATATGGACACCCTCCTTTCTTGGTGTTGTCCGGATTTTGGGGCGGAACGATGATATGAGGTGTAACCTGTTAGTGCTGGGGTGCTCTCAGGAGCCTTGAACCAGGTTTCTGTCACAGCACAGACATCGATGTTCTCCATATTGAGAAGGGCCTCGAGTGCGTGCATCTTGAGATTGAGACTTCTGGCATTGAGCAGCATTACCCTTAGTTTTTTCCTTTTGGTGTTCTAGGGTGGTAGGTTTAGAATTTGTGCCTTGCCTAAAAAAGGCACTATGGGGGTGGCAAGAGCCTTTGCCAATATCCGGAAGCCCAGGGGTGACAGGTGCAAGCCGTCCCTTGCGAAGCAGCGTGGCTTGTCCAGCATGTCATCCCAGGCAGACAGACATTGGATCCCCTTTGAATGACACCAGAATTTAAGCCAATTATTAAAGCTGATCATCTTATCACTGTATTGTGGCATCATTCTAGGTGAAGGTAGGATACTGCTCAAGGTCAATGACAAATAGAGACAGGAGAGGTTTTCTAAGTTCTATGACAACTATATTCCAACTGAGTTCTTTAGAAGTGTGAATCATATCATATGCATATCAGTGTAGCTAACTCCTTAGCCTTATAACCATAAATCCATATATAACATGTCTCACACAGGTTGTGCTGAATACAGTGACTGTGATTTTGATGTCCCACCCATAAAAATGTAGTATAAAAGTTTCTACAGAGGCATTCCAACAGGAACTACAAGAAGGACCAGTAGGTGAGAAGAGTATGCAAATGAGCTCAGAATGTCTGGAAAGATTGTCTGACGAGGGCTAACCTGAAGCAAATCCTAGTGTAGCAGAATCAGACATACAAAGCACAGACTCTGACACAGATTCTAAGTTTGACAGATTACTTATAAGGAGGGTGGTAATGTTTGGCTACATTGCTTGAATTACACTGCTATCAAGACTGTTTTGCCTTTGTATTTGAATAAAAGTGTGTTACAAAAATTATGCATTTCAAAGTCACAGACAGCCTGAAATGTTTTGTTATGAAAGCGCTACCTAGACTAATGATGTCTTGGTACCATACTATTCAGTTGTGTAGATTTTAGCCTCATATTTTTGGGTTATCTCCTCATAAAACTGTGGTTTTCTGGCAAATCACTGGTAAATCATTGAGGGTTGAAGTCAGAAAATAATGACAGACATTTGAGTTTCAGACCTCACACCCTTAAGAAAAATTCTTACTAATGCAACGCCTGTTATTCTATCAACTTTCTAAGACTCTAAGAGCAATATTTAAAAAGTGTCCTTATTTAGGGCTTTCCCCCCCATTATTTATGGCTTTGTCCAGATTTTGTGCTCTTAGAGGTTGAGAGGTATGCTTGGTACCAAATGATGTATATTTATATATCACAGTGTTATTGTATGTTGTATCTTTCGGCTTTTCCCGGTTAGGGGTCGCCACAGCGGAACTTCGGTCCACTAATGATTGGCAGTAGATTTTTACATGCCGAGTTGCCAGCTCTGATGCACAACCTTCAACGAAGGTACGTCCATTCATGCATGTCTCCCCATAGAAGATGCTTTAGCTGAGAATCGAACAGGACAACGTCTTACTGTGAGGCAACAACGCTACCGCAGCACCACCACCGCAGCCATATTTATCACAATATTAAGCTTATTTCACAGAAAGAGGGAGTGATGGTTTCTGAAAAGGGGAAATTATGTACGTATGTATCTTTAAGAGATATGGCACCCTTGACCTTTGTAAGAGTTATTGATTATACATTATATGGTCTGTTCCTGTATCTGTTCCTTCATCAAAGTAAATGTTGATGAATATGACTGTACAAAATCAGAAAATCTTTCTCTCATGTCATTATATCAGGCAATTCTGAACAAATGTTCCCACACTGTAGTCCCTATCTGACTATGATTCACTTCCTGCAAACCTTCAGGACCAGTAAGTAAACCTTCATTGTACTGAAGCACATCATCACTCTCTACAAGCACAAATGTAAATTCTTTTCACCATAGTAAGTTTCTGGTAGGTGAAAAAAAAAAAAACAAAGAAGGGGTTTCTGTTCCAACTATTTGAAACTCAGCCTTGCATTTCTTACTATTCTATTTGCATGGAAGTCAATTTTGACCCAATAACGCAACATGAATGTGATGAGCAGAATAAGTAAGCGGCTTACACAAATATTTCTTCTTATTTTCTTTTCGACTCACTACTTCAAAAGTTTAAGAAGAGATGATGTTACACTTTTGTCAGTGTTTACTTTAAATTCCACAATCTGATAACTGACCTTCAGCTTTTCTTTTTTTTTTTTCAATAATTTTTATTTCATTTTACATTTATATGAGTCACAAACAATACCATCTAAACAACATGACCATAGATATATGTTATACATCCAGATTAATGTTATAGAATGTAGTTCATATAACAAAGTTATTTACACTATATACAGAGATGCTTTCACAGTTATATCCTCTTAGTATACATACAGTACATAGACTCATAATGTCCGCTCCATGGTTTAACTGATTTATCATGCGTGTATTTCTAGATTCTATTGAAGTGTATTCCTAAGTGTCTATGTGGTGATTTATGCTAATATAATGTTAAAGGTTTGTTCCCAGATTTCCCTGTGTTTTATGTTTTTGTTTCTTTTATCCATTACTATTTTATGAGCCAAGAGATGTTTTATGGCTATTTGCTTAAAACCCTCCTAAGAGATAGGCCTTCAGCTTTTCTGACCACAGTTCTGAACTGTCATCATGACTCCACAAATTCTTAGTTTCACACTCCATACTATTTCTATACTTGAAGTACCCCATAATAAACAATTTTACTGGTAAGTTTAGTTCTCATAACACACTGTGACTCTCAATTTGATTTCTGACACACAATTCTCTCTCTTATGATGAAGTCTGCACTCATCAAGCTCACAATATCTGGCATGATTCTTTAACTCAGAAAAACAAACACAAATATTTTCCATGGAACATTATGCTCTCATGAGAAACAAGTGATGATTCAATGGCAGAATCTTTTCTAAGCCTGCAGTAATTCTGAAACACCTGCCTCATTTAAGTTATACTGGGTTATATTTATTGCTATTATGCAAATGTGCAGTCGCCATATGAGCTACTAGCAGACAAGTACGGGTGTGCTGTAATTCAAAAAGATAATCTGCCTTCAGATGCAACAGTTATAAAGTTGTAAAGAACTTCATAGGCAAATGAGAGGTAAATAAGAAATATATGCAAAAGTTGCGACTAAAATATGTAGACATGATTTTCTTTCCACATTTTGTGATTCGGAGTTGCTTTTTCGTTTGTAATCCATGTCCCCTCCTCCAGTCATTTTGCAATTGGCAAAGATACGTGTCTCTGCTTCTAGCCTTATTGTATCCAAGTTTGAGTTGCTTGTTTCTGCTGCACTGCAACATATTTCACTGAGCTGTGTTTGGAGGTGGCAGAGGAAAAGATATAGGCAGAAAATAACATTCACGCAAGAAGAATTGCTTGATAGATTCAGAGTATAAAGGGAGATCACAAAGGCTTTGTTGAACCTGTATGTCCCACAAACTGGAATTGGGGAAATGTATGACCTTCCTAGGGATACCATGTTATGTACAACACTCACTATACTTGGCACAGACACCTTTCGTGGACAAGACTGGGACACAGAGCTTCTGCCTCACGGGCACTGCAGCAGTTTTTTGATGCATACTTGGCCCATGTGAATGGCTGTATCTAATTTCTCAGTATTACCACAAAACCAAACCAGTACCATTCATGCATCCTTCAGAATGGCATACTTTCCAGACATGCTTGGTTTGACAGATTGCACTCTCAGATATTATGGCCTCATCTAGACCATGGGGTGAGAGATGTCGTAATGGCAAGGGTTACCATTTAATGAACTCCCAGGCAGTGTATGTGGTGCCCATGGGTATATCACCAACATACTGGCCCAATATCCTAACAGTACCTATGAGTCCAACATACGGCACACCACTTCACTTTACTGCCATTTCCTTCTTGGAAAGACTGTCACAGTCACCTAATTGGTAACTGCACACTAACAAACTTTGTTTCTCATAGCTATCCACAGGGAAGTGCAGATGAGTACTTTAACACCACTAGTACCAGACACAGAAATTCATTTTTGACCTGCTCAAAGTTTGCTTCTGCTGCCTGGATGAGTCAGGTAGGAGCCTTCAGATTGACTCTGCAACCACCTTCAGAATGTTCATGGCTTGCTGCATTCTGCATATCATAATTATGCACTGGTCTGGTGTGCAACTGCCACAAGCAGTGACTGATAGGTTAAGTGCCACTCCCTCTACCATTTGTTCCAACAGTGATGGTGGCAACTGTGGCCAGACAATGACAGCAGCAGCAGCACAGCAACCACTTGGGGCAGGCTTATCCACAGTACATGGCAGCACAAAACGGTGGCATCTCGTCTACAGCTATGGACCATGACATTCACTATGGTGTAAAGTTACAAAGATAATACTTGGTGTATGCAGTGTTATCTTTGTGCTATGCTGAGTGGTATGTGGTCAGCTCACAATGTGCATCAGACATTCTTCCAAATCCCATAAAAAATGTACAGTTTATATGGTCACATCCATCATCATTTGTTTAATGGTCAGTGACGCTACTACTAGTTACCAGCAGGGCGAGGGGGGAGTAGTGGGGGATGTAAAGGACTGTACTGGCACATTCTGAATAACTGCATCATGGTAATAATGTACTTTTCTCTTGATAATGCAAATATCAGTATTATAGCAGTCACAAATACTTTACCTTATGCATTAGGTGTTTTTATTTGGTTTTGTAACTTTCTTTTCCAGCATGCAGGTATTGCAATTGTGACTTCTAATGTTCTTTGTTATTCACTGTACTTTTCTCCACCATTTCTTTGTTTGTTATTGCCTGAGGTATGTACTGTAATAACTGAAGTTGTGTCAAATTTCACGTGGCATATACAATGTCACCTAATGATGGTGCCATTGATGGTCCAACGGGTGATAAACAAGTCCTAGCATGTGAGTTTGAGGCTGAGTTGCTTCTATGCTGAAATCTACTAGATGCACTGTAACATCCTGACATTGATCAAACATTGTTGCATGACCTAGACCTCAACTCACACGTCCTACCCCATGATGTGGAAGTCTGATGAGGATGACTGCCTTCTTCTTGGGTAAATCCAGATGCATGCCACTGGACTTTCTTGTGACACACATGATATCCTCCCTACTCATCCACCATGCATGTACACACTCCCTTGGCCATGTCTAGAAGTGTCACTAACACACATCTGCCAAGTGCTCAGTAAAGTGCAGAGGCTAACATGGCAGCCACATGCACTGCATTAAGATTATTACGACATTCTCCTAGCATTCACCACTCCCAGCACTTGTAGCACTCATCATCTCTACCTGACTCAGAGTTGCATTAGCCTGTGCCTGTACTATGGCATAGCACAGTTGCTGCAATGCAAAAAAAGCCTTACATGTCTTTGGAGCCAGCTGTAACTGATATTTTTATATGTCACCCCTATGCTCAGATATCATTCTGTCATCCCCAGAGGTTCAGCCCTTACGGTAATGGCATTTCTTCATGATGCACTACATGTGAATCTGTGGCAGTAATTATTAAGTTTTCAACTTGCTTGGGGTATGGGCCCCACCCTGCTGGTACACTCTGCAACTGTGTGTCACAATCTTGAGGCTGTGTCATGACTATGAGAGTAATGGCATCAGAATGTGATTGTTTCTGGCACTTGTATCTTTGAAATTCTGTAATTTTAACCACCATACACCAACATAGACACATATACACACACAAACAGACACACATACACACAGATGAGGCCATCACGTACAGACACTTGTATGACTGACTGTATACCTTAAATGAAATCAGGTTAATGAATAAATACCTGTATTTATTTATTTATTTGACATTTGTTTACTGGGAAAGTTTGGCTGGGCCAAAAAACGCCCACTTTCAGAGGATGCCTGGGGAGAAAAGTTTCATAATCACAATCTATCAAAATCAATTGTAGATATTTTTAAATCACAAAGTATCATGTAACACTACAAAACACAGGCATAAAAAAACATAGTAATCAGGAAAACATAAAATTCATAGTAGAGCAATGAAAAACAATAACATGAGTTGGAGAAAATACGTGATGAAAAACTCAATAGTCTTATTACTTATTACATAGATTAGTATGCAATAATTGAGACCTGAGACAATTCTAAGATATTTGAAAGAACCAAAGAAAGTCAAAGGATCAACCACTCAGATAAACAAGTAACATAAAAAATGTGGTCCACACTGTTGTTGCCCTCACAAAGAAAAGGGTGCAGGAAGTAAAAAAATTCTGTACATCCAAATTGACATATGAAAATTTATTAAATGCAAGTTAAGTTCTTTCATCCATATCCAATGCTTTGACTTCTTCAGAACTCATGAAATTAAATAACAGCTATTTAAAAACAATAATACAAAGTTGTAAACCAATATTTGTTAGCAATTGATAATCAGACAATTAGTCAATAAACTTAGTCCACAATTCTTAAAAGTACACCACAGTTATAACATTTAAATAATGTATATATTGTAGGTTTATCTATAACTTAAAATATTAAAAATATTTTAAAAAAATCTCATTTTTGTACAACAAATATTTAAAACATTGTAAAAATTGTTGTAAATCACTTAAAACCACTAGGCAAAGAACACTAAACTTAGAAAAAAAAACTTTGCACAACAGCTCAAATCCCTAACGAAGAAACATGCAATCATTGTAGCTCTTTCATTCCTTTTTAATAAAGTGGAACTTCTTCAGAAAAAAAACAAACAAATATGAAAACCTCCACATTTAAACAGCCATCCAAAATGTTACATCACTTCCTTTAAAACATCACTTCCTTTTATAATTTTCGTAACATTACTGCCTTTTAAAACATTATTTCCTTTTGCAACATCACTTTCTTTTAACAAAGCATGTTAAGCCTGTTAAAAGTCCTTAAAGTCACATACCATATCTCCCATAATGAAAAACTCTGAAAATACAAAATAAAAATAAAACATGCATCAATTAAATACGAAAAAAGTTAAACATATTTGCCAATAATGCTTTGTCATAGTTAAGACAATCGTGTAACTTTAAGTTTCAACAAACATTTCAAATTAAAATTTCCATTTATTCTGCTGCTTGGTCAGCCCTCAAAAATAATTGCCATTTGTATTCTCTTACTTCTAGCACATTATTACAGCTAAATACAAACTTCTCCATCATCATTTGTTCAAGCACAGTGAAATGAACCTTTTTAAATTCTGAACATTCTACACTGTGCTTGGCCAGGGCATTGGAAAAATCTTTAAACTTAATGGCTATAACATGTTCCCTTATTCTGTACCACAAATCCCTAATACTTTTGCATACATAGAAATGGGAACGTGTCACATCTAGCCACATAAACAATACCACTACTGTGGCAATTAAATCTCTTTTTGGCCTCAAAAACAAACCCAATGTTTTAAAAAATGATGCAACTAACATTACTTATAAATCAACACTGCTTACAGTCAGTACATGCAAAAGTACCAACTGTTCTACTACCAAGTCTAAACTCACTAATCAAATCTTGTCCAAGTAATAATTTAAGATTTACAACTTTTTTAAACACAAAGTGTAGATGTTCACCTATAACTTTAGTAGATCTGGATTCCCTAGAACAGTCTTCCAATTATTTTTAACACTATTAATAATTTATAAACTATCTCTTGTTTGCAGAACTTGTAAAGCACACCTCATTTCATTATTCACTTTGACATAATTTGACTGCTTCAGCAAAATTCCCTTAGCCAAAATTGAAGGAAATGAAGTGTCCCCTTTACTAAGGACTTCATTTTTAATTTTGTGAAGCTTTTCAATAGGATAGCCTCTTTCTAAAAACAAAATGATTAAAACTTCAACGTCCTTATACAATTTATTTTCATTACTAATCAAGCGACATAACCTAATAACTTGTCCACGGAAAATGTTCAATTTCATCTTTTTTGGATGATGGCTATTATAGTGAAGATAATTATTAGTAAAATTCTCCTTCCTATATAAACCACTGTCAACCCTAAAATTTTCAGAATCCATAGTAACTCTGACATCCCGATAATTAATAGTATACCAATTCCACTAATAGTAACTTTTAACCAAGGGACACTGTTAGTGAATTGAACAACAAATTCATAAAATAATTGTTCTTTATTTTCCCAAATAAAAAACAAATCATCAGTATATCTCTTGTAGTATTTCACATATTGGAACAAAGGAACATTCTTAAGTATACTTTCCTCCCACCCACACATAACAAGATTAGCAAAAGCTGGGACAGCTTTGCCCCCCCCCCACCCCCACCCCATGGCCACTCCAGTTAATTGTTGGTAAATGTGATTGTTAAATAAAAATAAATTATTTTTAAGTACCATATCTATCAACATTATTATAACATTAATATCAACATGTTCCATTTGACCATAACTTTCAGGATACTTTCTTATAAACTGTAACCGTTCTTCTTGGTCAATGGTCGTATATAACAAATTCACATCTATTGTGGCAAACATAGTCTCCCCCCAACTGTGAATTTATATTCCTTTAAACTGTTCAAAAATTACCATGAATCCTTAAGAAAATATTTACTAGCTTGTATTACAGTGTTAAGTAAGTGATCTAATAATACCAAAATACATACTGTTTTGTTTCTTTGGGGGAGAAATAACTGGTCTATATGGGGGGGTCTTTCTTTATGCTTATGAATTTCTGGAATCCCAAAAATCTTCACAAATTCTGGTTGATTAACCGTTAAAAATTCATGCATGCTTAATTCAATGTACCCTTGATTAAACAACCCAAATAACTCCTGATCTATTACATTATAACATTATTTAACAAAATCTTTGCTGGCAATCTGATAGTGCTTTCTGTTCGACAATAAAAAAATCCATCTCTGACATAATTATCCTGTTCAACTATAACAATACCACACCCTTTTTCAGCTTTCATATACCTTAAATCCTTGTACTGACAAAGATGCTTAAGGGCTGCCTGTTCATTCAAATCTAAGTTGAACATTTAGTGCTTGGGCTTGCCATGCATTAAATTATTAAACTCAAATTCACAGCATTTAGAAAATATACTTAAAATGTCATTTAAAAGAAGATTATAAAGACTTGTTTTTTTAATTTCATTTTCTTACCTTTAGCACACTGCTAATGGAAATAGAGTAATTTAAACATCCCTTTTCCAACTTTTCTTTAATATTACAGTGTTTTTTGTAAATAAAACAATGATTACTTCCTAAAACATTTCTACATGACTCATCATATTCTATACATTTCCAGTTCTTTGACAAAACATATTTAATCTGATTACTTCCAGCTCAATATTTAATTGCCATAGTTAAGTTCATAGTTTTTTGAGTCCGATGTATTTTTACTTTTTTCATCTGGTGCACTGAGATTTATTTTCAGCAACTAAAAGTGGAAAAATATCTTATTTTTCCTTTTTTGTATCACTTCAATATTAATTTCTTTGAGGTTTGGAATAACCCCTTTCATTGAACTAGCTGCCAAGTTATTAATTTCTTTAAAAAATGTTCATCTCTGGAAATCAATCTAGATGCAAGTAACATCTGCCCTTTTACCAAACCCGTCTTTTGACACATTGGATGGTTGCTTGCAAAATGTAAAAAAGTGTTTGAGTATGTGGGTTTGTGATAAAGGTTAGAATCAAACTCTTGAGTCTCATAATTTTTCAGAATTGTGACATCTAAATAATTGATTCATGAGAATAAGTATGCATGAATTAAAAAAAAAGTTGTAGAGTTTAAATAATTCCCACCCCTCAAACTGAAAAGTGCTCCCCTTCTATATGATAAATATATCATCAAAAAACATATGATACCACATGTTTCATGTGATTAGATGACAACAAAAAATGTGGTCCCAGTAGCTCAATACAATGTTAGCATATAATGGAGCACAGGAGACCCCATGGCAACACCTTGGGTTTGTGTATAGTACTCTCCCTAAAAGAAAATATAGTTGTTAAATAAAATAGTTTCTATGAGGTTACCCATAACAATCTTTTCTTTGCTACTCAAACCACTAAATTTATAACAGGATTCCTTAAACCATTCAATCCTATATCATGTGGGATGCAAGAAAACAAATCTACCACATCAATTGTGGCAGTAGAAATGTCTTCACCAAAGTACTCTTGCTTAATGTTAGTCAGGAAACCCCAAGAGTCTTTCAAAACATATGAGTATTTTTAAGCAATCCTTCAGTTTTCCATTCACAAAAATGGCAATGGGGTAGGTTTTGGACCCAGACACTGCCAAAATGGGATGCATGGGGGATCCTGTGTATTTCTGTGTATCTTAGGTATTCCAAAGACAGAAGGGATTGTGGAGTGATCAACTTTTAAAAATCTATACAACTGCTAATCTATTCTACCCTGGTCTATCAAATTCTGTAAAATAGATCAGTTTTGTAGTATGTCCTGTTGACTTCGCTCTCTGATACTCTAACATAGTGACTGTCACTATTTAGTATCTCAGACATCTTAGTAGTGTAGTCAATAGCATTCATCAGCACTATTCCCCTACCTTATTAGGCTGTGTTATCCTAATTTCCTTACTGCCAATTATTTGTTTTAGTATATCAAATTCCTCCTTGTTCAGATTGTAACTCATTCTAAAGGGCCATTTGTATACTTTTTTGATGTCCCTTTCACAAAATTTCGCAAAATCTGTAGCGTGGGGTATAGAGGGGGGGGGGGTCATATGTACTTTTTCTAGCAAATTTCATTGCTTTATGTGTTGTATCAAAGGAATCCTGGAATATAAGCTTAAAGTTGAGTCTTTAAAAGAGATATTAAAGATTACACGATTAGAGACAGTGAGGAAATTGAATGATGTCTTTGTATGAGAGAGGGTAACCTCCAAACTCTGGATCTCACCCAGTTCGGGTTTGTGAAAGGCAGATCATGCCTCCTGAACCTGATCGACTTCTTTGAGGCAGTCAGCAAAGCCGTAGATGAGGGTAAGGTGGTTCACACAGCCTATCTTGACCTTGCCAAGGCTTTCAACACCATCCCCCATTCTGGAATTATAGCTAAACTCACTAAACTAGGTATAAATTCCTACATCACAAGATGGGTTGCCAACTGGCTCACTGACAGAACCCACACTGTAAAAGTTGCAGACTCCAAATCTGACCTCAAAGCAGTGACAAGTGGAATACCACAGGGTTCCATCCTGGGACCTCTCCTGTTTGGTATCTACTTCTCTGAAGTACAGGCTAACACAGCAGGCCTCTGGCTAATGAAGTTCGCAGATGACTGCAAACTAGGAGCCATAGTCAAGTCCCCAAATGATGTGGACATCCTACAAAATGGCCTCGCTGAGACAGATGCCTAGTGTCAGAGCCATGGCCTCAAGCTCAATGCCAAAAAGTGCACTGTCATCCCCTTTGGTAAAAACTCTGTACACATGAACTACCACATAGGCAGCAATCTACTTAACACCGAATGTGTGATAAGAGACCTTGGGACCCAGGTGGACAGTAGTCTCTCCTTTGTTAGTCATATCGCCATAGTAGTCAGGAAGTCCTTCTACGTGGCACACCTCATCATAAAAGGGTTCTCATCCAGGAAAAAAAGAGGTCATTGTTCCACTCTACTCGACATTCATTAGACCCATTATAGAGTACAATGCCCCTTTTGGAATGTACCTCACAAGACATCTGCAGCAGCTGGAAAGGCAACAGAAGTACCTCACAAAGAGGATTACTGGCCTCAAACAAATGCCCTACACTGACCACCTCAAAAAACTCCAACTTTACTCCGTAGCCTACTCCAAGGTGATCTCTGCCTAACATATAAAGCTAAGTCAAACCCAGAGCTGTTGGACATGCTACACCTAAAGAAATCCCAATCTCTCTGAGGTACACGCTCTAGGGACCTAAACCTTGTCACCACAATAAACAAGACATGCTGGAGGGATAGATTCCTGTCCCAGAGACTTCCCATACTCTGGAACAGGCTACCCATCTAGGTCAAGCAAAGTTCTTCATTAGCACTCTTCAAGAAAAATCTTGATGAGTGGATGGGAAATAGGAAATACACCCCGGGGATCACTTCTGTATCTCTGCTCGACAGTGGCACAGGAAAATAACTTTCTTGGGTGGCGTAAGCCAGGGAACGTTGTTGGCTAGGCTTATGTAGGCCCTTGGGCCAATAGCCTAGTACCTACCTATGAACCTATGAGCTTATATTAGGGTTATAAAGAAAGTAAGGATGGAGAGAAAAGGAGACTAAAAGAAAAATGCAGGGCAGAGTGCCTTCGGGTAGTTTAGGTGAGTGGGAAGGAAAGAGAAAGAGTCAGAAGAAAGGTCTGCAAAGAGAAAGTGGATAAGATAAGGTAGTGAGAAAACAAAATAAAAGAGTGGTGTGGAAGGCTGGAAAGGGTTGTGAGGTATGACTTACGATGATGGGGCTAAGTAAGTAAAGTGAGTAAGTTCAACCGTGAATGAGGCAGGAGCAGATCCATGATTTTGTAAAGTATTCTTATAGGGAGCATTTACAGGTGGGTAGGTTACAAATAGTTCTGGAGGTCAGAGGTAGGGAGTTCCACTTTTTGCTACTGAGTACAATTACAGGCTTTGTCCAAGGGATTTATTTGGTTTATTTAAAGTGAGAAGTTACTTGTTTTCTGATCTGACAACTCCTTTAGGGAAATGTATGTTGATCGAAAGGGTAAGAGATGGGCAGGCTAATGATATGTGTATGATTTTATGTATTGTTATACTTTGAATGTAAGAGAGTTGAGGGGGAGTCCCAGCCAGCTAAGGGTATGCAGAGCTTTACAGTGCTGGGTAAAGAAGGATGAATTAGTTGGCAATTTTGTTGTAGCAGCTTCTAAGTTTGCTTTTTTATGGATGATTGTAAATTGGTTAATATGGCAGAAGATAGGTTTTGCCTAGAGTCATTTTTGTGTGTGTGCAGAGAAAATGTTTGTTTCTGTATAGCATGCCTAGTTTTTAATGGTTATCGTGATACTGTTTTGGATGTCAATGTCAAATTTAAGAATATCTATTATGATGCCTAATAGTTTGATATGGTGAACTAATTAAATTACAGTGCCACCTGCTGAAAAGATTTTGAAAGATGCTTTGTTAGGGGGTTGTGTTTTAGGGGTAAACAGGAGGAGCTGAGCTTTTGTAAGCCATGTTTCAATAGCATTGGTGACTTTTTGGAGGTTGTGTTACAATAGTTGAAAAGCAGATGATGGTAGACTCATCTCCACATTGAATCAGGGTGCCTTCATAAGACGATGAATGGAGGTTATTGGTAAAAATATCCACTAGCAGAGGGCTATGGATGGATCCTCGTGGGACTTCTGTGTAAGTGGGTAGATATACAGAGATGGACCCTTGCTATTTTACAGCTTGTTGCTTGTTGGTAAGGTAGCTGAAAAACCATTGAATAAATGGAAATGCTAGACCTATGGTAGAAAGTTGATTGAGGAGTTTAGTGTGACAGACCATGTCAAAAGGCTTTGGATAGATTTAGAAATACTACAGATACAAGTTTATTAGAGTTGCAAGCTTTATTGATAGCATTTGTAAAGATAGTAATGCAGTGGGAGGTGCTGTGTTCTGGCTGAAATCCATTTTGCATATTGGTGATTTGCTTATTTTGCAAGAGATAGTGGGGAAATTGTTGCTGCATACATCTTTCAAGGATTTTTGAGTGGGAAGACAGGATGGGTATGGGGCAGAAATGTGTAATGTCAGTGGAATTACCTCCTTTATATAAAGGCATATGTACCATTTTCCATACATTAGGGACACAGGATTCTTTTAATTGATCTATTAATAAGAATGCTGATTGGGTATGCTATTGCATTTGAACCTAGATTTAGGTATTGAGGGGGAATGTTGTCAGCTGAGAAGGAACAAGGTTTTAGTTTGTGTAAAAGCTTTTTTATGAGTTATAGAAACTGGTTTAAGGGTAAAGTGGGTGGAGTTCCCTATGTGTGTATTGAATAGGTTATAGTTAGGTGAGTTTTGTGAAGGAGATGTGGTAGAGTCTAAGGTAGGGGGAGTTAGCTGGGTGGAAAGGTGTATGTTAGGTGTTGCAGGTTAAGTTTGCTATGCATTCTATGATGTATGTACTGAAATAGGTAGATGTTTGAGGAAGGGGAATGTCTGGGCATGGGCTGGTATCCTTTTTTGTAACTAGGATGATGTGAGAGGGTATGGAAGACCAGAATTTTAAGGATTGTTTTTATGGCTATCTTGTAGGTGAGTATAATAAGACTTTTTATCTCTATTAACTTGTTTCTTGACTTGGTTTCATAACTGTCTGAATAGATGCAGATTTTTGCTATTTTCACTCTTTTGCCAGTTAATTCATGTATTTTCTTTCTCTTTCAAAGGAGTTTGCATTTGTTGTTAAGCCATGAGATATGGCTGTTTTTAATTCTTTTTGTACTCTGTGGGGCTAAGGTATTAAGAATATTTAGAAATGCTGCACTGAAGTATTCAGCTGCATCATTTAAGGGGAATCTTTTTAGGATGGACCTTAAATGTGTAATATTCCTGTGGGTATAAGCTGATAAGTGGTCACTTAGTGTATCAGGGAAGATGTGCATGAGGAGGTGAAATTAAATGGGTTGATAACCAGAATCCAGTCCAGGATAGATTGCTGGGAGCTATTTTTACCATAACTTGGTGTATTAATAACTTGAGTGAATCTAAAGAGGTTTATGTTGTTGACTGCTAAATTTGCAGTTAAAGACTTCCAGTCAATGCTTACATCACCCAGGAGGATAATTTTATTTGTGATTGTTATCCAAGCTATTATGTTTTCAAATACTGGAATATTCTGTCCTGGGTGATATATAGCACAGCAATACATATGTTATTGGCTCTATTAAGTTTTAGGAATGACATTAGGATTTTTGCTTTTCCATATTTTGGGATTGTATCTGTATAGGGAGGTACTGTGAGCATATTTTGGAAGATTATAGCTATTCTACATGCGTTTTTATTTGTTCTATCAAGCCTAATAATGTTATAACCAAGGGTAGTATTTTAGCTTCTTTAATTTAGGTTTTAGCCATTTCTCTGTTGTGGCTAGGATACCTAGGTTGTGTTGAGTCATCCAGGCATACAAATGTGTTATTTTGTGCATATGCTTCTAAAGTTTAGAGTGACTATGTATAAACCTTTAAGGTGTGTTCTTTGGTTTGGGGGTTGGTTGGAGTGGTTGTCACAACACTAATGGATGGTGGAGAAAGATGGCTTTTTTATTAGGGTATTTTTAGCAGAGATGGGTAGAAGTATTATCTTGACATGGGTTACAGCAGTAGAATGGAGTTATGGAAAATAAGCCTGAAGAGTACCTAGTGGGAAGATGTTTGACAGATAAAGATGCAGTAATGGTTGAGATGTGCTTTTTATTACTACTGGTGGGGATGTTAGGAATGAGAGAAGGAGGATGAATAAGGTAATACAGGAGGTGAACAGCATGGTTAGTGTTGTAAAAATCTTGTAGTAAGGTGAGGTGAGTTAAGCGATAGTGTGGAGAATAGGTAGGTTTTGATGGGGGGGAGAAGAGTGAGATCTGCAAAGGAATTTGGAACAGAAGTGGGTGGGGATGATATAACGAAAACAGTTTGTGACTGGATAGTGTAGTTAGGCACAGCATTGGAGGATGAGTAAAGGAGGCATAGTTAACAGACATGTAAGGTTAAATTAATGGGGTGGGTGGGAATTGGGGGCAGGGTAGGGGAGCGGAGTGAACATGAGGGCTGAACAGAGCAGGTTGGTCCATGATGGAGTAAGTACCATGAAAACAATCTGTAAAACTTCAGCAAGACAGGAGGCAAGATAAGTCCTGATAACATTAAAGGAAGTAACATAACCTGCTAGAATATTGTATAGATACACCTAAGTTAACTGTAACAGGCAGTACTGCAGGAAGTTTTGCATGGAATGAATATAAGAAAAGTAGGTAGTGGCTGAAACTTGTGACCTGTTTATTATATTATGTTTTTACTCTGTTTTTGGCCAATTGCAATTGTTTATTTAGGGGGCTACAACTATTAAAATACATGTATCTGTTAAGAGTACAATAAGAATAGGTTGCTGTTATAGGAGTTTGGGGGGGGTACTAGGTATGTGCATACTGACCTCTGAATTAATTAGCTTCAAATGCATTGTGCAGATTATTTTTAACAAGCTGTAGGTTATAGCACTGTTTTCAAATCAGTTATATGTAAAAAGCTAATATACAGCAGTTTTGAATGACATAGTTCATACTTTTTAAGAGTCCTAGGTCTATCTGGAGAGGCTTTAGTCTGATTTGTAGATGGATATACAGTTTGACATCTCTTGGTGAAAAACACATTCCATTAGATTGAGATGTGGAGACCAATTACCATTGAAATGATAGATTAAGCCTGAGCACCTCAAATAAAAAAAATGGAAAATGGATACAAAGACAAGATGTTTGATCTCTAACTACTTAAGGTGAGTCACAGCATTTAATGTTATTGTTATGGTCTTATTTGCAATTTGCAGAGATGTATTACAGTGCTAGAGTAAATATGCTAAAGTGTTAATTTAGCTTCACATTAAGCAATATAAAGCCAGTGGGTATGAGTGTCCCTCCAGCAGATTCAACACTACAGTACAGAATACACTTATGCAGAAGTGAGGAAAAACAAAATATTTCTTTAAGTTTGATTAGATTCTTGGAAACTGCCTTACATAGGTTTTAACTGAATGTATTTCTTATTTTATGCTTTTGCAACTAGTGAAAATCAGTTGTATAAGTCACATTGGCAGTGAGTCTGTCTTACCTTTTGCAGCAGGAATTGTCAGAGATACTACATGCTCACTACACTGGGAGACAGGCAGATTAAAAGAATTAGGATTGTTTGATGGTTGAACTGGGTAGGTTAAGTTAAATTTTTCTATACTCTGCTGCTTTAAGTAGCGTTTGGCCAACATAAGTAGTGCATTATATTTCACAGTTGTACATTTCACCTTTATAGCCTTTAGACTGGAAATAAAGCAGCTAACAGGGTATACGTCTAACATACCTCTCAACCTCTCAGAGCAAGAAATCTGGACAAACCCATAAACAACAGGGGGACAAAGGGCTAAAAATAGGGATACTTTTTAAACATTGCTCTTACAAACATAGACATTTGATAAAACAACAGGTTTTGCATTAGCATGGATTTTGTAAAGGGTATGAAGTCTGAAAGTCAAATGTCTGTCATTATTTTCTCACTTTAAACCTCAATAATTGGCCAGTGGTCTGCCAGAAAACCACAATTTTATGAGAAACATACCAAAAATATGAGGCAAAAATATGGACATCCTGTATAAATCAGTACAGTTGACAGGTATGATGTCTAGGTATGGAAGTTTAGCATTACTAAAATGGAGGCTTCCACAGTTTAGAAGAACAGATGGAAAATAACGCACCTAACGAGATATGTGTAAGTATGCAAGTCTGGGATTAATGAAATGGGTTTCCAGATTTAGAAGGACAAGTAGAACGCCTGCCTCAGTTCCCACTCTGAATCCTCAATCTAAAAGCCAGTAAAAAATTGCTAATATATTTTCTAGATATTAACAGCAGAAAGACAACATTTAGACAGTGTGTAACACAGTACAAGCTTATTTGTAATTGCTTCTAGTACAAGGTTGAACCAGAATGAAATAATAGACGGGTTCTGTTAAGAAATTAAAAAAAAAATTGCAATGTACCTTACTGTAGAGTGAAGCAGCTGGATGAAGTTGATTTCATTTGGGTCATGGGGTAGAAAAGAGACTTTGAATTTGGAGCCACAAAGGTTATAGTATCTGGAGACTGACTAAGATGAGAGGAGGGCCGATCAGGTACTTCAACAGAATGCAGTTACTCCCCTCACAGATGTTTTTCCACCAAAAGCAGTCAATGAGGTTTATGTACACGAATACACTGCTAGAGTACAATAATGATAAAATGTTACTTTATCTTCACCTTCAGCGACATAAGGCCTGTGGGTGGGGGTGGGGATGTCGCTCCAGCAGATTGAACTCTACAGTACAGAGCACACTAATGCAGAGGTGAGGGAAAGAAGTTATTTATTTAAGTTTAATTAAATTCTTAGAAACTGCCTTACTTACGTTTTAACGGAAGGTATTTCTCCTTTTCTGCCTTTGCAAATGGAGTGACATTCAGCTATAGAAGTTCCATCAAAATCAGGGACATATATTCTTTTTACATACTAAGAAAGTTGCTAGAATAACAAACATTTATAACATGCTTTTATGAAGGATATTAAGTCTGAAACTCATATGTCCGTTATTAAGTAACTGCAGTCCTCAATGACTTGCCAGTACATCACACATTTTTCAAGAAAAGAGACTAAAATTTGAAGCAATAAATCAGATAAAATTGAGATCTTCAATACCCCTCCCACCTTTTCCTTTTTTTTTCCTTGGCTGCTCCTGTTAGAGGTCCCCACAGCAGATCATCTGTTCCCATTTCTTCCTGTCCTCTGCATCGTTAGCCACTAAGGGGTTACACAAGCCAGTGAATTTCTTTGTGCCTGTCCCAATCCCAGATAAATGGGGGGGTTACAACAGTGTAAACATTTTGTCAGAGCAAATATGCTGACAACTTAGGAGCTTAATAAAATCTGTCAAAGCCAAGTCTGAAGCTAAAATAGCTACCCAAGCCAAAGACAATGACAAGGCCTGATTTAGTTATGTTTGTAATATCAAAAGCACAATGCAGCAATGAGCTGAGCTGACTGTGAATGAAATTTCCAACACTTGGGTTGAAAATATAGCAAACCTACGTGCTGATAAATTCAGCTTGATCTGTCCCTCAATATATACCTGAATACTGGCTCATCTCCAGTTATCACATAAGAAGTTCTAAAAGCACTATCAAGAGCTAAAAATACTGCATTGATGGATTCTCACAATATTCCAAGATGCATCTTAAACAGCATAAAAGCACAATTTAGCCCCCCAAACAACAACAGTGTTCAACCTCAGCCATAAAGGCTTTATACCAAGTGCAATGAGAACACTTACCATCATCCCCCAGCATAAGGGAGGACCTTCCACAGACCCAGGCAATTACAAAACCATTAGTTTCACCAGCCTCATACTCAAAGCCATGGAAAGACTTACCATGGAAATAATCAATAAGGACATAGGGAACTTTCAAACACTGGACCGGACTCAGTTTGGATTCATCAGTCCTTACTCAACCTAGTAGATTTTTATGAAAAGGTCACCAAAGCAATGGATAAAGGTGAAATGGTATATAACACATATCTCAACCTGGCCAAAGCTTTTGACACAATCTCATAGTCAGGCATACTAGAAAAACTAAATAAACTGGGAATAAACCCCTGTGTCACCCTTTGGATTGTCAACTGTCTCGCAGATATGAAGCAGGAAATCAGAAAAGAGGAAGTTACCTCCACAAAGAATCCAGTTACCACTGGAGTACCCCAGGGTTCTGTGCTGGGACCTGTCCTATTTGGCATCTACTTCTCTAAAGTAAAAGCCAATACCAAAGGGGTCTGACTAAGTTTGTAGATGACTGCAAGCTAGGGGCAGTCACTGAATCCCCAAAAGATTTAGCCATCCTGCAGAAAGGTTTGTCCCAGATAAACAACTGGTGTCAAAATCACTGACAGAAACTAATTGCCAGAAAATACATTATGTATCCTTTGGGATGTCATCTACCCCAGGGAACTACCACACTGACAATACACCCATAAGACATGATCCTGTTTTTCAGGATTTGGGAACTTATGTGGACAGGCACATATTGCACAATTCATAAACAAAGGGATCATGTCTAAATCCACAGATATCATTGTTCCCCTGTAATAAGCTCTCATTAGGACAATCACTGAGTATAATGCCCCCTTTGGCATCTACCTATCTGGTCCAGACAAATGCAACAGCTGGAATGTCCACAGAGATACCTTACTAAAAATATACAAGGCTTAAACAATGCGTCCTACATGAACCGACTCATAACTCACTATATTTGGTATCCTACAGACTGCTAAGAGATGGGCTGCTTCTGGCATACAAGACATCCCCCGACCCAATACTGATAGATTCACTACACATCAGCAAGTCAAATGTCAGAGATATTTAGTCTAGAGATCTAAATCTCTTTGGCACCATCAAAAGAAAAGCTTGGAGGGACAGGTGTATCTTACAGAGAATACTACTACTCTGGAACATTCTGCCCAGCCATGTAAAACAAAGTTCACCTCTGTCCATACTCTAGTATTACTAGTGGACAAAGGCAGCTCCTAAATGTTTTATTGTACTAAACTATCTATGATCCTAGTTATTCTCAATAGGGGCAATATATAATTATTAACCATGGGATGGGTAAGAACAATCTAACACCAAATGGGATAGACTAATTCAAGCACCAAAAAAGACAATTGGCTAGGCTCAAAATGGCACACAAGGGCAGTTAACCAAGTAATAACCTATGAACCTATAAAAACAAAAATTAATTCATTTTTTCCTTATTTTCTTTATTGGCTGGGTGGCAGCCCAGCAGCCAGTACCATTTGTCACCCCTGTAATTGTCACAGATAACGTTGTACCGCCATGAACAAGCCATGATGACTACATACACACTGATATTGTCTGATGTACTTTCAAGCACAATGTGAGTACATGTGTTGCCGATGCACCTGCTTTTATGCACTAAACTGGTAGCAGCACAGGATGTTAATTGTGTAAATTTCTAATCTCACATTCCAGTGGGTGTGATCCACACCCTAGGAATCCTAGTTTCATACCTATCTCCTCATTCTGATTTAAACCTGGTGACAAAAAAGAGAACTTCTGTTACAGCTCAGATACTGGCATCAAGTTGGTGTCTGAAAGAGACCAAAATCTTTCTGTGACTATGGCCAGCATCATATCAGGCCAAGGCTGAACTAAGTTGGAATTTATTTATTTAGTGACATTTGTTTAATGGGGAAAGTCCCACTGAGCAGTATTCTTTTTCAGTGAAGGTCCAGGGAGAAAAGTGCCATTATACCGGCATCATGCACTCCATTTGCATTGTTTCATTAATGAACAACATTTCCAATAGTCCGCTATTTTAACATCAGTTAAACAGTTTTGTTTAAAAATAATAATTACATGGTTGTATATGCATAAATGTTTTTAAAATAAAAGAGTTACGGCAGCCCAAAAGAAGGAAGGAGAGGAGGAGTCACAAGGAAGACAAAGGGCATAAATCTTTCCTCTTAAATCATTGCCTCTTTTTCAGGCATCCTGCTTTGTAGTGTGCACAGACTCCACAGAAAACTGATACATCACAACCTCAAAAGAAATCAAAAGTGCTTCATCTCTCCATTTTTGAAAAGTGAAGGAAACCCTAGTGATAAGAAACATTCCATACTAAGAAAGCCCCAAATGGAATGCATACTGTAAAGTGATACATCTCAGCCTCAAAAGAAATCTAAAGTGCTTCATCTACCCATTTCTGGAAAATGAAGGAAACCCTAGTGATAGACATCCCCATACTACGAAACCACAAATGAAATGCATAATGTAAAGTACAACCGAACTGGCATTTTGTAACTTAATTAAATAACTCTTAATCAAATTGTTATACAACAAATACACACTATTTACACTCCTCATACGCCCAATGCCATTCTATCTAGACCCTGTGTTACTGAGGTATATACCCTAACCAGGAGATTTATTTAATACAAAAGGAAAACAACAATTTTGCTAAGCCATAACTTCAAGTACAAATTGTAGCAACTGATCGAAACTTAATCTAGCAGTAATTTAACAAAGGTAGTGGTATTTCCCTAACCTCTGGTTGTACCCCTGCACAAAATTCAAAAGTAAATATCTTCCCCTAATTTGACTAAAGCATAAATGCTAGACAATAGCAAAATAAACTTTTACAAATAAAATGGCAGTCTACATTACTATCTCTTACCTTGTCAGAGACTGTATTTCAGATAGTTATGACCCTCTCCATTCCCCCCTCTACTCTCAGGCTCTACTTTGCTCCCCTAGCCTACTCCACTTTTATACTAACCTAAGTTCCACCCTACCTCAACATCATCGTCATAAAATGACAATTATCTCCCTAATTCTTTTATCAAAACTATATTATCTCTAACTTCCTAATTGGTCATCTGACATTACAAGACTAATTCCATTATTACATGTACCTGCGATCACCTCAATTTGCTAACACTCTAATAGCAACAGATTAATATCCCTCTGCATAACACTCTACACAAAACACTATCAACACTTCACTAATTAATAATGCTTCCATCTATAATCATCTAAGCCTCACCTTCCTAAACTATTACCAAAAATTCACAATTACAAACATTATCTCACCAACTAAGTTTTTAGACTTAAGCCCCAAAACTCCCATAAACACCCCCAAAAATAGTCTTTTCCAGGACAATCCTATTAAAAAACTAAACTATTCAGTACACCTCCAAAACAACCAAAAATAATACTCCTCTGCATATCAACCACAGACAAGTATATACAATTGCTATACAATATCAAATCAAACCTTATAGATGGGGATATTCATCCTAATTCTGGACTGATAACCATCACTCAGATAAATATAACAGAAAAAGTCATACCACCCAAACCATACAACCCCCACAGCTCTCTAACTAGTTAATTTTCTATACCACTATGCCAGAAACGTATGAAACAAAATGATTGAGCTACATGCTTGGATTGCCTGCCACAAACCCAATATCCTGGCCATAACTGAAATATGATTAATGCCTAACATCAGTGATAATGAAATCCTACCATTTAGTTATAATATAATAACAAATCACCACAGTAAATGAAAAGGTAGTGGTTTTGCATTAATTTTCTCAAACCACTACAACTTAACAGCATATAATGCTCCTATACCACAACTTAACAAAGCTGAACACTCCTAAAACTAAATAAACAAAAGCAAATATATAGTTTTAGGAGTGTAACAATCACATTATATATTCCCCCAGACGACAATATCAGTTTATTAGAAGAAATCCTATATCGGGTGTCAAGTAATATCCCTTATGAAACAATAATATTAGGAGATGTATATATAAACTGGCTTGAACTTACATCTACTACGCTAAAATCTAGTATAAATTTATTCGGCTTTAAACAACTCATACAGGATCCAACCTATTTCACTAAAATTTCAAATTCTTTACTAGATTGGTTTCTTGTATCTAACCCCAATATATTTAATGAATTAGGTACCATACCTAACTCTCTCAGTGACCACTCCCCAGCCTACACTAAAGGATTTAAAAAAAATCCCTAAAAACAAGCAGTAAAAAACATACGTAACCTAAGCAAATTTAACCCAGACACATTTAATGCAATGCTGTCATCCAACTGAAACATAATACAATCCATCCCCTTAGACAAAGCTTATGTCAATATTTAATAAAATATTCCTCAATATTCTTAATAAAATAACATCCCCAAGGAACAAGAGAATAAAAGTAAATGATGGTCCCCGGTTAACTACCACTAGTACAAAATGAATGCAGAATAGAAGCAAAGCTTGGAGAAACTGGTAAAAAGCAAATTCTCAATACCTCCACAATACATCATCTCACCAACTTAACTTGTTACTCAACCAGGAAAAAAAACAAATAACCTTGGATAACAAAAATGTACTATAATAATTTCCAAAATAGTTGTAAATTAGATCCCCAAAAGTCTGGTCAACAATCAAGAAAATATTACAAGCTGGGAAAAACATAATCCCAACCCATCTCCTAACAGTACTACAATGGATCGATCTTGCAACATAATTTAATAACTATTCTATAGACAGTATAGCATCCATTACAAAGGGTTTTAACTCAAAAGCTACTTCTACATTCAACCTTCAGACAGTGCCTATAACCACTACCAAACATCTGCTAAACAAGCTAAAAGTTTTCTCTACCTCTGCAGATAATTTTCCTAGTCAGTTTCTAAAAATAGCAGCTAGTAGCATAGCCTACCCCATTTCCAGCCTCATAAACAGATCTATACAAGAATTACATGTCCCCGAGTTCAAGAAAAAGTCACGCATCGTTCCCCTCCATAAAGCAGATGATACAACTGATATCACAAACTTCAGATCAATGGCAATACTATCCCCACTTTCACAATTACATGGAAATGTGTCCATAAGCAACTTTTACAATATTTTTTATTTTATTTTTTTTTTTTATATTTATTTAACATTTGTTAACCGGGAAAGTCCGACTTGGAACAAAGCCAATTTTCAGCGGAGGCCCGGGGAGAAATGCTCCAGATATCTTACACAGATATCTTACACAGGAGCTACTTTTAACCTCAATCCAACATGTTTTTTGACCATCCCATAGTACTAATACTGCTCTACTCTCATTTACAGAAATAGTCAATAAAGCCAGGTGTAGTGAGAAATTCATATTTACATTATTCCTTGATCTGTCAAAAACCTTTGATACTGTTAGCCACACAAAACTTCTAACAGAAATTTCATTGTTAGGCCTTACAGCAAATACCTTAAACTGGTTTCAAAGCTATAGGATCATAGGTGGTTACTAGGCTAATGGTCCTGGGACCCTTACAAGCCTAGCCAAGAGTTTATCCCTAAAAAGAAACCTCAGTCAGCACCTGTCACCCCTGTCAATGAGGGGCACATGTAGAACACCTGGAACAAATCTGTGATTCCCCATCCACTCATCAGGTTTGCACTGAAGAGGGTCAGTGAGGTACTCTGACATGTATGGGAAGTTTATTTCAGAAACAGGGCAGCCTCTGGCGATCAAAACTGTCTCTCCAGCAGGTTTTGTTGATGTTGCATATTAGATTCAGGACTTTCAAGCAGATAATGCATGAGGGGTTAGACATACAGATACGGAGCACCTCTAGTAGGGCAGGGTCCAAGACGGCCTTGTAGGCGAGACACCAATCACCTCTGAGCAATCTCTATGAAACCGAGTAGAGTGATAGTGATTTGAGCCTGTCCACATAGGACAGGTTTTTGAGGCCATGGATTCTCTTTATGAGGTATTTCTGTAGCCTTTTTGGTCAGTGCAAATGTTTGGAGAGATACATACCAAATGGGGCATTATACTCAATTATTGGTCTAATGAGGTAGGAGTATAGAGAGGTAATAACCTCCTTTTTTCTGAAAACTCTATCTCCCTTTCACCCTGTAAATAAAGGTTCTGCATAAGGCTCAATCCTTGGACCCTCACTGTTCAATATACTTACAATCTCACTCCATATATGCACACAACATGCCTCCATTATAAAATATGATAACAATTCAGTACTTGTAATCCCATCAAACAATCCAACTCACCAACAGTAAATCACTCAGGAATCCTTCACTGCTACAAAATATAGTAACAAAACTATCAATTTATGATTAATCCCAGCAAAACTAAACTACTATTATTTTTTCTCATATCAAAGTCCAATGGAAAAAATATTCTTCCACAATAGCACCAATATTCAATTCACCTCTCAAATTAAACTTCTGGGAATGGTGACAGATGACACTCTTAGATTTGATTACCACATATAAAATGCCATAAGAAACACAAATCAAAAACTAGATCTAATCTACAAATCCAGAATCCTCCTTACCCCCACTTCTAGGACTGAGCTAAAAACTTACCTCCTTCCTCCTCTCCTCCTACTGTGCCTCCATTCTCACAAATCTCCAAAAAGCAAACATTCAAAAACTGAATGTTGTAATAAAATTGCTACTAGTGCTCAATACCGTACCCATCACTGTACTGCACTAAAAACTCTAAACTGGTTACAACTATCCAACTACCCAAAATATATTAAATTACTCACTGCATATAAGATGACCAACTATCCTGACATGCATTCTGCTCTAAATGCAACCCTCTGGGATCAAATGTCCAAAATCAACTTACTATGTATAGACCAAACAAATCACCAGCACACTCCCTTTACTCCTACTCTGTTGCTAAAGCCGAGAATTCCCTCCATACTCCCATTAGAACAACTAACTCTTACCATTCCTTCAAACTGCATCTAACAAACCACCTCAGAAAGGAATAGCTATGCTCCTCCCTTACACCAGGATAACTACCTACTGTCCTACTTAAAGCTCAAATCTACTTTCGACTCCTTATCCATTAAAACATTCCAATCGACTCCTTCTTAGTGTCTCTATAAACATTCTGTTTTCTTCATAATTCCCCTAACTCTCCTTAAATTCTAATATATCAACATAAAACCTCACCTCTGTGCTTCATACTTCAATGAAAACTCTATATCACAACCTCCATATGTCTCTAATATACATTTAAGACCATGCTAAAGTTTGGTTCTTTATTTCACTGCATTCAGCATAACTCTCTTCTCACAGTACATAGGTATCATGTCTATCTTCACTAGTATCTCTGAAACCAAACAGCCCTATACCAATCTCAGACTCTCATGTCAGAAACTTATTTCATTCTATCACACCTACCATGTTGCCTCGCAATTATATAAATATTTGACTCTGTGTACCCAGTTTATCTATACTTTTGTAAATTTTTGACTCTGTGTATTAGTGTTTAAAGTGTAATTTTGTATTTACTGCTACAAATGTAAATTATCTATGTATCATAATGGAAAATCGGATTTATACCTGCAGCTTTTTTTGCTGGCATCTGCTAAAAATGGGTAGATACCCATAGAGACTATCCAGGTAAATAAATGTCAAATAAATAAATGAGATGACAGAGGAGGGTACGGTTGTGATAATAGTACATTTAGCTTTGTTATCAGAGAATTATGGCACAGTTTCAAACATCTATATTAGTACCAGTTTAACCAGGGGTGGTGCAGTTACAGAGCCATTTTATCTATCAGGTGTTACTTCACTTGGCATTTGAAGTCTTTCAGGTTGCAGAAAGATTTTAAGTGGAGTGCAATGTTACTGCCACTGTTAGCAAAGCAGTGTAAATACAAGCAGTATCGTGCACAGTTTTTGGGTTTAGCTATGGAGAGTAATTATTTATCACTGGAGTATAGACAGCTCTTAATAATGAATGACTGAATGATGAGAATTTTTCAGGACTGTGCAATAGTTTGAAGTGTGTAATCAATTGTGAATACAATAGAGCATTATTTAGTTCAAGTCAGTTGAGTTATTTTAGAGAGATGCAATGATGAGATCTATATTGTTAGCTGGTTGTAAATTTGGCTACTTTATGGCAGTACTTGACTGTATTTTACTGTTCTGCTTTTCCTAACAGAGAGGATTTGAGATCGGTTAGGATAGGAGAGGTATATAATAGGGTGGAGAGTAGAAAAGAAGTGACAGATGTTGAATGATTTTTTTATATACATATTAAGGGTTTTTTTTTTTTTTTTGAAGGGGGGAGATTTGGGGCTGAAAAGCAGTAGTTTAGACTTTTTGGTGTTTTTTTTTGGATTCAGGAGGAGTTGAGTTGTTCAGCACAGCTTCTACAGAGGAGAAGGATTTCTGGGTGAGTGCTTGGAGCATGAGTAGTGTCCCAGCAGAACATAATAGATGGAGTCATAAGCGTATTATTCTATTGTGGCCTGTTTGGTTGGTATGTTTAGGTCTTTGATAAATATGTTAAACTTTAGTAGCCCTAGGATGGAGCCTTGTGGGACTCTGACAGATATTGGAAGGAAAGCCGAAAAAAACATCTTCCCATTTCATTGCCTAAGACTTATTAAATGAGGCAAGTAAAAAAAAACTGTTAAGTGAGAAGGGTGACAACCCATAGGTTATAGTATACTCAGACTAAAAGGAGCCAACAAAAAAACAGAAGGAGTTGTTTTTTTACAGAAATGTTTTAGAGCTCTTCACTTATGATACTAATCTCAGTTTAAACAGTGCTGAAATTCTCTTCTCACTCCTCAAGCTGAATACTCACAAATCTCTAGCCATCATAGGTCTATACATACCACCTGGTAGCAACATTTCTATCCTGGATGAAATCCTGTACTGGATCTTGGCCAACATAGGACTGGAAACCATCCTGCAAGTAGATGCTAATGCAGACTGGCAAAAGATAGCTCTAGAAAAACTAACAATTTCAATTCAATTATACAGCTTCTGTCAGTTGAATCAAGACTCCCAACAAGAATTTAAAAAGCCGCATCTAAAGAATCTGTCCTAGACTGGATGGTAACATCCATCAAAAACAGTGTGGCAGAAGAAGTGACCATCAGCTATGCTGCATAATCAGGCAGCCCAGCTGGCCCTACAAGGTTTATCATTATAACACAGTAACTTCAGTTAAGAAACTTACTTCCAGCCTGCTCCAGATCAACTGGGCTCCATTTAAAACTCTTCAACTTGTTCAACCAGTAGACACATTTAATACAATATTTCTAAATATCCTGGCAGAGCAAGCACCATTAATAACCAAAAGAGTTGAAAACAAACCATTCCCTTAGTTAATTAAAAAAACAACTCATTCAGCTTAGAAATAAAGCCTGGAAGTCTTGGCTACAAACTAAGTGTCAAACATACCTCAACAATATAGGAAGTTATGGAGCAAGGTATGCATAAAATTTGTTAAAAAGCTTATTATAGCAACACCCAAAATTCATCACCAAACAATCCAGAAAAAAACTTCTGGAAATCAATAAATACAATGCTCAACCCTGGGAAATCAACCCAACCCAGCCCATTCACAGCCTATAACTCCCAAAGCATTTATTCACAGCTTAAATAACATTTTGTAAATATAGCAACCTACCTACTTCTCCAACCACCTAGGACTGGGCTGCAAAACAAAACTGATACAAATCCAGCCATCCCACTTCAGTCATTGAAGCCACATTAGACCTTCACACTCATTCATGTGCCAACATCTACAATTAAATAATAGTTATGTACCCTTAAAACAACAACCTTTAGCTTTAACCGCCCTCCATCTGAATACGTCACACTCGTTGCAGATAGATTTGCATATCCTGTCTCAATTCTAATAAACCACTCTTTCCAACAAAAATATGTCGTCACCTTATGGAAAAAGTCCTATATAACACTGCTTCATAAGGCTTCTCATCAGCTGAGCTCACAAACTACAGACCAACTGACATTCTGTCACTTTTATGCAAAGTCTTGGAAAAATGTATTCATTCTCAACTTACTACATATACTATTTTCACAGCTTGGTTTCAGACCCAGTCGCAGTACAACCACTGCCCTTCCATGGTTAGCAGGTATAATACATCACAATAGAAATTCAGGTCTTCTGACCTCAGCCCTATTTCTGGATCTATCCAAGACATTGGACACAGTCGGTTATCAAAGTCTCCTAACTAATTATGCAGTAGTTTTGACGAAGGAAAGTAGGGACCTGTAGGGTAGGAACATATACTACATTTGATCTTAGCCAAAAGGCCAAGAAGGTACAGATCAGTATCCATACTTAGCCACAATTTTCTCAGATTTCTCAAATTTTCAAATTTCACAAATTTCCTTAGCTGTCCAGAGCTGTCAGAGAAGCCAAATATATATTTTTATTACATCTGTTTACCTGAACAGTCCAACTGATCATGAAATCCAAATCTTCAGTGGAATGCAAAAGAAAAATTTTAGTTATCACAGTAATTCCACTGCAGATAAATTTATGTTTATCAAACAGTTGGAGCACTGTTTGAAGAGACTATATATACTTCTACCATACGAAGTTATCAGTAGGTAGAAAGTGCACCCATGTGACAGTAATGCAAATGAAATTGCAAAAGTGAAACAGAAGGTGATATGTGACTGCAGTTATACATTAAAGAATACAATAGCACCTCGCTTCCTACAGGTATTCCTGTATTTCCATCTCAAATACCTCCCATTTAGACTCTGCACTGTACAACCTTTCATAATAATTCATAAATAACTTTGATTAGGCAATCGCCAACTCCAGAATGTGCACTGGCAATGGTTCTTCACATGCTCTGTTACCAGAAATGTACTGCTAGTACACAGCGGTTTTCTGGAGAGGTTTGGGGGGGGGGGGGAGTATCTCTGAGAGAGTCTTATAAAAATTGTATTTCTTATCTAAATGCATCTTCTTTTGTCTATCTAATCCCCTTCATTTCTTTTAACCTGTTGTTTTGTTGAGGTTCTTAATGTATGCTTGAAGGTAGGTCTGTCAGTGAGAGTTCAGGCTCAACATTCTGGACATTCTTGCACTTCTCACAGATATATAGGTTACACCCAATCCCACCTGTGAATAAGATGCAGTTTTTACATTCCTGGGGATAACTAACACTTATCAAAAATTTGAAAGGTTTATCTGCTTAAAGCTACTTTGTTGAATTGTGCTAGATTCTGATTTGCAAAGCAAACTGGAAGGAGTCTTCAGAGCTCAGGGTATCCTAGTGTACAACTAGTAGACAGGAAGACATGAAAGGAAGGGCAACTGAAATGTAATTAGCTTATGGAGAGGGCCTTTGCAAATATAATTTTGTTGTGATCATTCACAGGCACAAGGGAGATAGGACTGGGAGGGGATAAAAGTTAAGTATTTATTCCTTATGTTAATTTAAGAGTGCTGGTACTTAAGACTGAAAAAGACAAGAGCAAGGCAGCTAAGATATGAGATATACTTAACCAGCAGGCTGCTGTGGTAGCTCTCTCATGAAAATACATTCCTGTTTAAGCTTCTTCTTCCTTGTTCCTGCCAGCCATTAGCCCTCCTATACCAAGTGTGCTCATTTGTTTCACTATCATTAACAGTAAGCTCTAAAGTGTTCTTGCCAAATTATCCACTGTCCATTTTGTGCCATATGCAGAGATTGTCACCTAAGTAGTCAGTGACACTTTTGTTCTGACTACAGGGGGCTGTTATCAGGGAGTTCTGATTACAATAACTTCCTGTAATCCTCATGACAGCCCGACATATGAAAGTCCTAGCTTGTGAATGAGACTCTTGATGGTTGTGTTTTCTAACACCTTTTGTTGCCTTCATGTAACGAATAACCATGTCTAGATGCCAGTCTTCTGATGAATTAAGGTGCATCCCTCTCCCCAGATTGGGAAAGACAGCAACAGTCATTCACTTATGAAAAGCTGTTCCAATACCTGAGTCACATATCAGTGCTGAGTTATCAGTGTTGTACCCTTTGGTTGACAGCAGCTCTCCCAAGAAAACCTGACTGATTTTTTTCATAGTAAATAATAACACTAGCTTTCAGATTCTTACACAGTTCAGCAGACCAACACAAGTTCCGCTTTCTGCCTTAACATGGAATGTTTAAAACTCCCAAGAAAAATATTTAAATTAAAAAGCACTACAACAAAACAAGAGTAAAACAAACAAAAATGTAAGCATATAGACCCCACATGCATAAACTAACAAATCAATAAATCAAGCACAGACACTCACACAGCAGTCTATTCTGATAGCTCTCTCCCTCTGTCTGTGGAAGCTGTTTTACAATTGTCCCTATTTAACAAAGGACTCTGTTCTCCATATCTAGAAAACTGCCTAGTCCAACTTGAAGGGTTCACAAGTTTGACAGCCAACATTATACCTTAATAGCCTTAAAGAACCCTGAGTGCTGCTGAAGTCATTTAAATGGCTAAATGTTGTGTAACAATATAATATGGAAGTTAATGTCTGACTTCTTCCAACCGATGAGAGGAAACTTAATCCATAATCTTGAAAGGTGTGTAATGTATCTGTCTCTTTTTTATTATTATTATTGATATGTATTTTCAGTAGAATGTTCCAAGGTCTGGCATTAGATTCCCCAGACAAGTGTTAGACTTTCAAACAGAAATGGATCATATGTTGCTGTACAGACCAGGAAGAGGTCAGCTTTTAGTAACATACAAGAAAAATAATATAACGATGGCTCCTGAAGCCTTTCTGAACATTTCAAAGTTTTTGACCTCTTTTTTAGTAAACAATTACTGCACTTTTCAAGTTCTATAAGGTGGCTTGTTTGAAGTTTGAAGAATGCAGCAATGTATTCAATAATCGCTCGGCTCAGTGAATGATCTCTCTGGGACAAACAGACAAGCCGTTTAAAACTAGGCTATACCATATGTTTTTTTTTTTGTTTTTTTTACTTTGGTTGACAAACGTGTTTAAACTGCTCTTTACTACTGACAACCTTTAATGATGGTTTGACATTTTTATGACTTAACCATTTATTCCAATTCCATAACCATAATTTACATTGTTTCTGCCAAGTGTCCAGGTGCTGCACTTGCTGACATTATGAGTGAAGTAATTACTGCTGCATCACGTTAAATGTTTGTAAATCAGTCTTAGAGAACTCTAGCGTCTTTTGTTGAAAAAGTTTTGTAACCTAGTCTGCAGTCATCTGCATATCTGGTTATACGTAGCTCACTTCCAATATTTAAATCTGAAAAGAACAGTGCAAATTGAGTGACCCCAATCCAGAGAACACCACTGTTAAGTTTTGCTGATGCTGGCACATACCCCTTCCCCCAACTTGCTGTGCCTTGTTGCTTAACCACTGTTTTGTTCTTTAAATTACATAATTATTGACATTTATTGCACTTAATTAGTCAATTACTCCCCATCTGGCATTTGGAATATTATCAAAACCAACAACAAGGTTAAAATAAGCAGTATGCATGGTAACCATTTGAAATGTTGGGACCTGCTGGAGCAAGTTTGAAACAGAGACTGAATGGTCCAAAAAAAACAGATTTAAATACATTAAGTCTAACTGTCATTTGCCTGAATACAGCCTTTTCTCCAAGCTTTGGTGATGTTGGAGTTAGTATATATATATAACTTCAGAGGAAGGCAGGGGGGTGGGGATTCAAAGGCTCTTGCATCCCTGTAAAAAAAGAATTTTAAAGGAGAAGAGCGATGTTCAAGATTCACTCTCCTTTTGCCCTTTTACCAGCTTGTTTGTGAATCGGTACAAATGTAGCCACTTGGCAAAGGTATGGCATGTATACAAATGTTAACATTTTCTTTAACATTTTCAACAGAAGTTTAGGTGAGTTTTTCTTCATCTGTGTGGATAAACTACCAGTTATGATGTCTGGTGCCATATCAGGTATGTTCTTCAGTTTGCCTGTGGCACTTCTATAAGGGGTGCCTACCCTAGTGTCTCCAGCACTATGATACATTTACTGCTTACTGAGAAGCTTGCACATCATTTTTTGCAAGTACATTTGTAATTTCCTGTAGCTGAATAAACACATAACATTTATAGAAAATGTGATATTTACAATGCTTCCCTTTCAGTGTCCAGATGTAATTAACGAATGCCTTATTACTGTTTAACCAGTTTATACAGATTGTCTAACATTCCTGAAATTAAAATAATTTGAAGTCACTGCCATGTACCAATACTTACAGAGATATTCTCAAATTTCTTCTGAAGAAAAGACTAGTTGTGTATAACTCAGAGACATAAAATCAGTTTGTGAACTGGTCAACTTATTTTTTCATTTGTTGTTGCCAGGTTCAAGGGGATGATGAGACCAAAGACTTTGACAAACTTCTGTCTGGAAGAATTTTGATTTGTACACTGTTATTCTACTTTCTTGTCAGGGGACATAACATGAAGCTATCAAACTTTTGAAACTAAGTTACTAAAATTTGAACATTTTTAATACCTGATTTGATATTTTAGGAACTTAAAGCAATATTAGCAACAATGCAGAACTAACATTAGTTACTTTCTTTTGTTTGTTTATTGTGCTAGTTACACTGGGCAGTAATCCATTACAAGAGAGGTTCAGGTTGTGAAAAAATAAAACTAATTATTTGATCCTTATCTACAATGTATTTATTTATTTATTTATTTGACATTTGTTTACCAGGATAGTCAAAATGGGTCACATAATGTGTTTTCAGAGGAGGTCCTGTTCACCCCCCTTTAGTCGAAGAATTTTATAAATTGTGTCAAGATCATGTTTATGAGCACTTTTCAAGTAAAAGAAATCATGGTTTTAAAAGCTCCATATAAAAACTTAGTTACTCATACAATACATAAGTTCCACATTTTTGACTTTGTTACACATTATGATATATCATTAAAGTATATTACATATATAGGAGCAGTATGTAATATGTAATATACTTTAATGATATATCATAATGTATATATAGGAGCAGTAGCAGCAGTGGTGCAGTGGTAGCATTGTCGCCTCACAGCAAGAGGTTCTCCCATTCGATTTTCGGCAGGAGCACCTTCTGTGTGGAGTCTGCATGTCCTCCCCGTGGTCAAGTGCTGTTCGAAAGACATGCGTGAATGGGCGTGCCTTTGTTGAAGGTTGAGCATCAAGCTGGCACCTCAGCACCATAAAAATCTACTGCCAATCATTAGCGGACCAGAGTTCCACTGTGGCGACCCCTAACCATAGTAATGTTTGCATTATGAGCAGTCACTTAAGATTGCTTGTGTTATAAACAGTATAATACATTTACAGTTAACATTTATGTACAAACTGAAATAAGCTTCTTGGGTAGATAGTATTTCCTTAAAGTATGTACAGTTTACATTTAGACACCGCTGAATAAAAACTTTGGCTAGATATATTTCCTTAGGGTATGTTTTAGTGTCAGGCTAATGCTACAGCAACACAACCAATGATAGTAAATAGGTTGGTAATACATTGTTTGAAGAATGCAGTTACAAAATATATTGTGCACTGTAAATCTCTTTGTTAAAAGGTTATAACATTCATATATATTCAAGATATTTGATGTAATACATTGCAGACCTGTATGATGCACACCACTGCTGCAGTCTAGGTAACTTTTACCTGTAACTTCTTCTGTGTGCTGTCTCTCTTCAAAGTACCTTGGTTATCATCAGGAAAAAGAATAATAATTTGTCAGCCTAGGAGGACATGATCGACAGACCACTTTGCTTTGCCAGGGATTTTGAATATTGACGAAAACCTCATCCACTTTTATACTACCTTTTTTTAGGCACTGACAGCCCAATAAACTTACCAACATAACTTAACCAGCCCAGGAAAATCTAAAGGTGTTACTGCTCAGTGCCACGAATATAAACAAGAAACTAAAATTCCTGCAAGCTTTACTCATCTCGGAGAATGCAGAAAGCTATGTAGTTACTAAGACATGGTTTAAAGTCACAGACAGCACCCCAGCAGTACAGGACTACAACGCCTTCCACACATTTAGACCACCTACTGCACAGGAAAAGACCAGAACTATTGAAATAGAAGGAGAGAGATCATTCAATGAGTCGGACTCGTTTCAACAAGAAGAGGCAGAATTTGGAGACATCAGAAGTAGAGCAAGTCGTGAGGAACAAAATACACAAAACCTAGTGTTTAATCTTTCAACTACGACCTTATCTGTACAACAGTTAAAGGTATTGAACTATGGACTTAATTTTATACCTTCAGGTTATTTTAACTTGATAGATGTGTTAAATGATCTATGATTATTTATAAGAAATTTATCTTTAAATCTATGTTACGGTAATAATGCTGGGGGTATGATAGATTTTAAAAAAACAAGCACTTATGTACCTTTTCACCCCCCTTTAGTTGAAGCATTTTATAAATTGTGTCAAGATGATGTTTATGAGTACTTTTCAAGTAAAAGAAATCATGGTTTTAATAATCTCAGTAGAGCAGAATTTTCTGCCTTAATGGAGTTAATATAATCTGATACACTGTGTTTCAGGCCAGCTGATATGGGAGGAGGAACAGTGGTCCTTGGCACTTTCTATTACACTGATGTTATGTTGAATATGCTTAGTGATACTGTCACTTACTTGCCACTTACTGAACTACAAGCACAAAGGATAACAGAAGTGCAACAATGTACTGAAAACTTGTTATTGATAAACAGCTCTATGAATACTTCTTAGTAGAGCATCCCATGGTACCATATATCCATGGACTTCCAAAGAGAACCCAACTAATCCACCCATGTGACCCATTGTATCTGGCAGAGGGTGGGCCACAGAGACACTCTCCATATATGTGGAGAAACAACTTTGTCCTGTACTTGATAAAGTTGAACATGTTTTAAAGGATACTAGACAATCTTTTGCAAAAGTTAAATGAATGGAAGTTAAAGGGATTTACTAATGATGTGTTACTAGTCACTATGGATGTAATGTCACTTTTTACATATATCCCTAATGATACAGGGGTAGATTTTGTTAGACATTTTTTGACACAGAATAGTACATATAATACGAATAAGGTTCATCTGATGTGCTCTCTTTTAGAGATTATATTGGAACACAACTTGTTTATGTTTGAAGGCTGCTTTTATTTACAATGAATGGGTGTAGCTATGGGCACGGTTTGTGCCAATAGCTACACCAAAATGGTAATGACCCAGAGGGGGTCTGATTTTGTTTTTAATGAAAATAATATTTTTTCTAGGTTCATTCTCTATTATGGTCGTTTTGTGGATGATGTGTTTTTTGTTTGGGAGAATGATTATTCTTTCTTATGTTAGTTTGTTGAATATCTTAATAGCAGCACCAGCTTTTTGAAATTTACATTTAGCTCAACTAATGAAAAGATTACTTTTTTGGATGTACAAATTATTATAGCTCCTGATGGCATTGAGACACAGATTTATACTAAATCGTGTAAGACCAACAACATTTTATATGCTAAGAGTATGCATTCAAAATCTGTAAAGAGGAATGTGCTAAAAGGGCAATTTTATAGATCTGCCCGGCTGCATACAAAGGACAGTTGCATATATAAATCTTTTGAAGAAATTTCAAATAATTTTAAAGAAAAAGGCTATCCACAAGATGATATATCTGAGGCACAAGATGAGGTTGTCTCATTTAGGGACACTCGATCACAACCCTACCTGAATTCAGAAGTGGGCCCTGTCAATAACAAGACTTGGAACTTGTTAGGTAAGGCAAGAATGTGCCTCACCTTCTCCAATGATTTTTCTCTATATGCTTGTAACACACTGGAAAATAATACAATCAAATGCTAAACGTAAGGAGACACTGGGAAGTGCCACAATTTACCTTTAAAAATCAGAAATGTCTAAAGAGACTGCTCTGTTATAAATCCAACAGAGTTGTTAATAATGGGAATGAACATTTAGGGAATGCTATTTCAGGGACCTTTCCTTGTCGTAACTCTACCATATGTTCTTATGTAAGTAATGATGATATGTATGTACACCCTGTGACTGGACATGTCTATGAGCTTAAGGCATATGCTGACTGTAATACAATTAATGTTGTGTATTTAGCTTCCTGTGAGCTCTGCAGAATGTTCTATGTGGGCAAGACTAATAGGTGCTTGAGAGATCGGATACGTGAGCATCTTTACAGAATCCGGAGAAATGATAGTAAAAATGCCCTTGCAAAACATGTTACCAAGATGGGAAATAATCATTATTTTAAATTTTCAGTATTAGAGATTTGTCAGCCTAATGTTAGAGGAGGTGATATAACAACTAGGACTGAATGTCAAGAGTTGAAATGGGTGTTACTTTTACAAGCTACAGGGACTAAGGGGTTAAATGAGTTCATTCCCCTTAAACCTATTTTAAAGTCACGTGATCTGCAGCACTAATTGCCTGTATTATTTAAATTGTAACTGCTAGTACTGTGTAGATCTGAAGAAGTACTCTCTTATGTATGAAAGCGCTAATCTTTTATTTTATTTTATGTATTGAATCAGTGCGTTTTATTGGATTTATTAAATTATCTTTCACTACTGCAGTTTGGTTTACTTTGATACAAAATATTTTTTCCTGCAACTGGACTTTGCTCCTTTACCTTGTTTTACTTTGTCAAAGAATAATAATTTGTCAGCCTAGGAGGTCATGATCGACAGACCACCTTGCTTTGCCAGGGATTCTGAATACTGGCTAAAACCTCATCCACTTTTATACTACCTTTTTTAGGCACTGACAACCCAATAAACTTGCCAACATAACTTAACCAGCCCAGGAAAATCTAAAGGTGTTACTGCTCAATGCCATGAATATAAACAAGAAACTAAAATTCCTGCAAGCTTTCCTCACCTGGGAGAATGCAGACATCTTTCTAGTTACTGAGACATGGTTTAAACTCGCAGACAGCAGTACAGAACTACAACGCCTTCCACATATTTAGACCACCTACTGCACAGGAAAAGACAAAAGGTGGAGGTGTCTCTATTTATATTAAAAGCAAGCACACCTTAAGACTGGTCCTTCAGTGTGACACATTTGAGCTTCTCCATGTCCAAATTATCTTATACAGTGTCCCATTCCATATACTTGCATCTATATGTCCTTCTCTATGCCAGAGGACAAGCATAATACATATTGAAATGTACTGGAAACACTCCCAATTTAATATAACACCATACTCATGGATGACTTTACTCCAATAAAAACTGGGAATTATACACAATCCCCCTAACATGTAGGGCCAAAGATTCCTGGAATCTGTAAATGCAAATACCTTGAACCGATTAATCTGCACATCCACCAAGGGTGCAAGCAACCTTGAACTGGTCATCACAAACATGGAAGAATATTGCACCCTCCTACTGTGATGTCCTCACTAGTCAGGTTAAACAATAAAGCTGTCTCCGTTGAAGTAAAAGTAAAACCAGGGGCACCAGCTAACCATGAAACTTTTAGGAATGGTTCTAGGACAAACTTCCTACTACTGACACCCTGGCAGAATTTCAAGCACCCCGCCAAACTCTGAGAATACTGCTGCCTATGTGAAATCATTCACAGAAAAAATGTATAAGCATGTTAACTGCTGCACAGAGATAGCTGTATCTACCTGGACTATTTTTATGTTTTCATTTTCCTTTGTTTACCAGGAAAGTCTGACTGGGAGATATCCCTTTCTCAGTTGAGGCCCAGGCAGAAAAGCTCCACAGTAGTTACAAAAATGTTAGAACATTTGACATATTTTACAGAAATTGCAAAAATTATATTACATTCTATGTACTTACAAAAAAATATTCAACAACAGTTACATTTCAGAGAGTAATAACAGTGTATAAAAATGAACATTTTTTTTACCACACACACATTACAAGAAAAATACAATGCTAAAGAATATAAAATGGAATATTTATTTACAATATAGTCTCAGTAGCAAGATATAATATAGATAGGAAATGGGAAGGAGGACAGGAACTCCTTAAAAAACAATACCAACTTCAATAGGTTGTTAAAAAAGGAAGACATTCATGGAAACAATTTAGAGATGCAATGCTCAGTAAGGAAGACAATCACTCATTAACTAAAACAAGCAACTCAGTGAGCTAATAAAGCCACCTGTAGCCAAATTTGAATTAAAATTAACCTCCCAAGGCAAGCACAATAACACATCTTCCTTTGGCTATGTCCACAACCTCAAAGACAATGCACAGCAATGTACAGAATTAACTATAAATGGTGCAACCTACACAACACAAGATATAGCAAATCTCCTGACTAATTTAGCTCAAATTTTACACCCCTCTCCCCAACAGGTGTACCTCAGAAAAAAAAAAAACATCCACAACTTCCTCAACTATCACTAGAGAGGAGGTACCCAAAGGGCTCTTCAGGGCCAGCGGCACTGCATAGATTGGTCCTAGTAAAATCCTAGAATGCCTCCTTAATAGCATGAAACATGAACTATTGCGACCTCCAAAAACACTGTTTAACTCATTCCCTCCAGTACAGCTCTTTTGAGTGTGTACCTTAAACTCTCAGTCGGCATGGCTTGAGCCTTTAAAAAATGAAGTTATTACCTTACAGTTCTAACAAATACTCATTGACATAGGTCAAATATTAAAACAATTGTGTTTGCCATCATGTATGCTTCAAGATAAAATATTCTGATACCTTGTATGTAGCATGGTTTTGGAATGATTAATGCAAATATGAACAAGTGATATTTGACGCCTAGATGCCTAGAGGCACAGTAGAGGGTAACTGCAGATGCACCTGGAGGCATCTCTCCGATGTAATGAGTTAATGACAGCCTCCAAACAGGCTTCATGTCAAAAGAATGGACAACTATAACAGTTATCCCACTGCACAAGGGCAGGTCATCCACAGACCCATAACCCAGAAAATCCCGATATAAAAAGCTATGGAGAAAATAATCACAATATCTTAAATTATAACACAAGTAACCTACAAAAACAGGACTCACATCATTTTGGATTTGTCAAGGGTAGGTCTTACTTACTCAACCTGGTGAACTTCTTGAGAAGATCACCAAAGCAATGGATGATGCCAAATAGTTCATACTGCCTACCATGACCTGGCCAAGGCACCTGATATAATACCACACTTGAACTCACTAAGCTTGTTTATAGCAAGACCCACAAAGTTAGAATAAGGGAGTCTTCATCCATAAAAAGGTCAGTTACTAGTGGGGCATCTCAGGGCACAGTGCTGCTGCCGCTCCTGTTTGACATCTACTTTTCTGAGACTGGGTTGATGTCAAGGGCCTTTGGCTGACCAGATCTGCAGATGATTGCAAACTGAGTGTAGCCAAAGACATAAATATCCCCAAAAAGGTCTGATACAGAATAATAACTAGCATCAGAGACATGGTCTAAAACTCAATGCCAAAAAGTGCATCATAGTATCTTTCAGAAAGATGGCCACCCCAGCAAACTCAACTGTGTAGTCTGGGGATTTGGGAATGGATGTAGACAGTGACTTAGCATTTGGCCATCATGTATCTACTGTAATGAGGACATCATTCTATGTTGCACAACATATAAGCAGAGATATGACATCTAGATCCAAACGTGTCAGTGTTCAGTTACAGCAGCTGTTTGTCTCCCTTGGTGTGTAATCATCCTACTGTAAGGTTTTGCATTCAAGTAATCCAAACCATCCTTCAGGTCAAGCAGGTCTCTGCCCCCATATCAAGCAGTAGAAATTTCAGTTTTTCTCTTGAGCACTGGGCACCCACAGACACTTGTCCTGCAACTAAAGAGACTAAATACTAATTAATCCAAACCATCCTTCAGGTCAAGCAGGTCTCTGCCCCCATATCAAGCAGTAGAAATTTCAGTTTTTCTCTTGAGCACTGGGCACCCACAGACACTTGTCCTGCAACTAAAGAGACTAAATACTAATGTAGGTGCTTAACTTCCAAGTGTCTAGACAGTAAAATACCTTACCTGCATTAACTTAAACAAATGTTAGTGAGTGTATTAGTACATCACCAGGACTAAACAGTTGTATATTGCTCTCCAGTTAGTGCCCCCCCCAACTCAAGTCGAGTTTCTTTTGAGAAATATTCAAATCTATAAAAGAGCATTTCATTTCCTCTCCTGTTTCATCTGTAACTAACCCCAGCTTTAATTCTATATCCTTTTAAGAATGTCAGTAAATTATACTCCGTGCCCATAACATAGTCTATAACTTAGTGCAAACATATTAAATTACAGTTAAAATTTCAGTTGAACATATTACAATTTAAGCTAACATTACATACTTACCAAAGCCTAAAGAAACACTTGGAGTCGGTGTTAGCCCACTTCGCTCGCCCTCGCTGCGGTCGGGCTTGCTCCACTCCCCTCCCTGCCCCCTATTTCCAGCTGCCCCCACTACTTCTACTTTTATTCTAACCCCTAATCACCTGACCAGTAGTCCAACCCCTAATTCCCGAACAACTAGCCCAACCCACTCATCCTACCTCCCCCCACCCCCCAATCCAATTACATCCCACACTGATCCCACTCCCAAAACACATTCCCAGGCAACACAACTCTACCCTCACACACAACCAACCAGGAATCCTAGTTGTACTTCTCACTCAAAGTAGTATCATGTTACCCACATTCACATCCCTATCACTAGCTCTACTATCGCTAACCTTTCTAACTTCCTTACAAACAGATCTACCGCTGCACAACTGCTATCACACTACCCACACTAGCCCACCCTCTCAAACCCACTCAGACTTCTACATCTGCCCTACAATCATAAATCTTACAACTACATATTACTCACTAACAAAAATTACACCATCTCATCACACTAAGAAAAACTCTCATAGACCAAGCTTGCAAACAATTAATATTAAAAAACACATACTGACACTCCTACAAATTCTGCTAACCTCTGGTGACATTCACCCAAATACAGGTCCCCTCTCAGCTAGACAAATATCTGACCTGCTAATCCTAAATCTCAACATAAGAAGTATTACCAATAAGCTAACAGACCTACATGCATTCATAGCCCACTACAACCCTGATATACTCGCCATTACAGAAACCTGGCTTACACCCAGTATCCAAGATGAAGTCTTTCTTCCCCCAGGGTATAATACACTTAGATCTGATAGAACAAACAGGAAAGGAGGAGGAGTAGCCATTCTCTTTAAAAACACCCTTAACCTCCAGCTCCTGCACATCACACCACCCACTTTTCAAATTGCTGAAGTCCTGTTTCCTGTCCTATCCATAAGAAACACCAAGAAGATTAATATAATATGCTGCTATATACCTCCAGGCAACAACTCGCTCATAATAGAAGACATCCTACACTGGACAAAGGACAATCTACCTCAGGAAACAATCCTACTAGGAGACCTTAACACTGACTGGGCAACCTGTAACTCCAGCAGCCCCTCTACACATATCAATCTATATGGGTTCTCTCAACTAATTAAAGAACCAACTAGAATAGATGAGAAAACAAAGAGAGAATCCATACTGGACTGGACACTAACTAACTATCCCAAACAAAACTATACAGTAGGCTGCCTCCCAGATGATTTAAGTGATCATCTCCCCACCTTCCTACTCCAGAAACACTCCAATCACCCCAAACCAGTAGTCTACAAATTTGTACGAGATGACCGTAACCTTACCCCACAATACCTAAATACTGTCCTAAGCCACTGCAACTGGGAACCACTACGGACACTCTGGTTATACCAGGCAGTAGACTACTTCAATACAACCTTCTCTAACATCCTTAATAGTCTAACTCCCAGCAGAAAGATCAGAGTTAAAGCCAACTACGCACCCTGGCTAAATAGAGACACCAGAGCCGTACTAAAAGCTAGAGATAAAGCCTGGAAAATCTGGAAAACTGACAAAACCCCTAGCTCCAGACAATACTATCAACAGCTTAGAAACAAGGCCAAGGCTGAATCCAAAATAAACAAACAAAACTATTTTCTTAGCGCCCAAAGGAAATATTCAAATAGTCCACAAAAATTCTGGCATGCCATTAACTCCCTACTAAAGCCAGGCAAAACCACAACCCCAGCACCCATCTCTACTAACAATACCCTAGACATAGCTTCTCAATTTAATAACCATTTTACTAAATCCATCTTAGCCCTGTCCAGTCAAATAACCAAAAACAGTCTACCTCAGTCACAACCTAACCTATTCCACACCACCCCCTCTTTCAGCCTATCAAAAAACTCCTCCTAAAACTAAAGCCAACCACACTAGCAGCTGATAACATACCTGCTGCATACCTAAAAATGTCTAGCGACTCCTTATCATATCCTGTCTCCATCCTTATCAACCGCTCCATACTAGAATCATACATACCCAAACTCTGGAAAGTATCTTGCATCATTCCTCTCCATAAAGGAGGTAATTCTTATGAATTCTCCAACTACCGACCTATTGCCATCCTTTGCCCCTTATCCAAAATTCTTGAGAAATGCATCCACTTGCAAGTGATGACATTTCTTAACACACACAATCTACTATCTACCACACAACATGGTTTCCGTCCACATCACAGCACTACCACAGCCCTTTTATCTTTCACTAATTATATAAACCTTCACAGGAATGATAACAAATATGTATCAGCCATTTTCCTAGACCTCTCAAAAGCATTTGATATGGTCTCCCACTCCATTCTACTAGACTCACTAACATCATTATCCTTCACCTCCTCTACTATAGCCTGGTTCAGAAGCTACTTGTCTGACAGGCAACAATCAGTCCAGTGGAAAGGAACTCTGTCTACACAACTTCCAGCCACCATAGGTGTCCCACAGGGCTCTATACTGGGCCCGCTGTTGTTCTCTATTTTCACAAAAAACCTCAAATGCTCTACACAACATGCCACACTCATACAATATGCAGATGATTCAACTCTGATCTGCTCCGCCTCATCTCCCACCACCCTACATACACTCACTCAAGATACCATTATCTCAGTAGAAAAATGAATATCTGGGATCCAACTAATTCTAAATCCCAAAAAGACAAAACTGCTACTATTTACCCCTAATAGATAAAAAAAAAACCCTCTCCTTTACCATAACCTCTAATGACGGCACCACCATCTCCCCTTCTAACCACACCAAACTTCTGGGCATTGAAATAGACAATAATCTCCACTTTGATGTTCACATCTCACATACCATAAAACTAGTACACAAAAAACTAGTCTCCCTATACAGGTATAAGTCCTTTCTCTCACAAAAAGCAAGAGTCACTCCTGCACAAAGCCACCTCTCAACTCTATTATACGCAGCACCAATCTTTACCCAAATCAGACAATGTGACCTAGACAAACTAGAATCATGCTACAATAAAATAGTCAAGTTTGCTACTAACTCAACCTATAGAACCCATCACTGTGCTGCACTAAAAGAACTAAAATGGCTTGAGCTACCACAGCTACTTAACTATCACCAGCTGGGCACAGCCTACAATATTCTCAAATATCCTGAAAAAAACCCTCATTATCCAACCTACTTACTATCTATACTACAAACCGATACCTAAGATCCAGTGAAAAATCTCTCCTCTCTATCACCAAGGCTAACAATAATGCAGGGAAAGCGCTCTACTCCCACACCGTTGCCAGAAATTGGAACTCTCTTCCCCTATCTGTGTCCACTGCCCCCTCCACATCCATATTCAAAAACTCCCTCAAATCGCACCTTCTTAGTACATGGTTATGCCCTTGTATCACATAACCCTACCCATACTACTATTAACTCCCCAAATTCCTCTCTGATCACATGCTGGAGCTCTGATCCCCTGTAGGCTTGGTCATTTGAAAGGGTACTTTTAACTGTAGAATCTTACTTGATATATTTTCTTTTCTTACCAAAGTATGACTGACATTGTCTTTTTACCCATGTTCTATATCATTTACCTGGAGTGTTTTTATTAATTCTTGTTATATTACTATGCTCAGCATACATGATGTAACCTGTTTTGTGTATTATGCTGGATGTACTGTATTTGTATAACTTGATGTTGGAGCTTTTCTCCCCGGCCTCCGCTGAAAATGGATCTGGCCCAGTCGGAATTTCCCGGTTAACAAATGTAAAATATATATATATATATATATATATATATATATATATATACACACACAAAACCCTTGGGAACCAATACCTATCAAATTATTGGGAATCAATTAAAATGGTCCCTTGGGTTAATATGCTAGTATTCTACTATGATACTATAACATTTGCTATACAAGCTTTGTGTATCCAGCTATTCAGCATGTAGAAGGCACCAGCATGAAGGCATGGATGTAATCTACTGAATATGTACTTGAATTAATTATTATGTTGGCATCCAACTACCGTTTGTCTACCCTGCACAAACTGGACCCGATGTGCAATCCTGCAATCAAACATGTCTCAACAACAAAGAATGTCACAGTGCTTTTGCATACAGAAGATTTTCTTTACAGTCACCATAGCCAGTAAGTCAAAACAATGCTTACCTCTCTTACAGATTTCTCTTTAATGTTTTTCAGCCTCAGAATCTTCTGAAAACCCATGGTAAGAACAGCACCACATAATCTTGTGCTGGTACAGTAATTTAATGCCCATGTCAGAGCCAAGGACCAAGAGCGTATAACCTCCATTAGAAAAAGTGCAGAAATCAGCAACAGATCATAATGAATATTTAACTTCTTTTGCTGTGCATTTTCTAGCAGACGGTTCACTACAAATGCCTACAAAAAAGGAACGCAGGCTGAATGAAAACTTGTTACATGCATGCCAATCAAAGACCATCTTAATTTGACTTATTGAGTACATATTTGCAATTATAGTGGTCTTGAAACTCAGACAAATAAACATTGCAAATTTTAAACCTAACAGGAAACACACAGTCTAGTATTTGATCTGTTTTGACATTCTCAGCATTTATTTAGATTTAAGGTGCCATCAAATTCACACTTGTAAATAAATACATAAATCACATTACCTAAAGTTAACTTATTTCACTGTATTATGCAGACTAGTAAAAACAGAAAAGCTGAAATGGGCACAGGGAGGTTTGCAAATCTAATGTCAGTGAAAACTCACTTATTTTCAGGACAGATGTGACAGCACTGTGTGTTAAATGATTTGTTCAGTTGCACAGTAGGCAAATAGAAACCAAGGGAATTAAATCAATGACTACAAGATGAAGCCAACAAACAACTTCCAGCCTTAATCCTCTCAGAGTGATGGATATCACCTGTCAAAGCACAAATTAACAAGAATCTAACAATTCTACATACATATATTGCCAGATGTAATAAACCCTACATGGTTCGTTTACACCATGTGTGAGATAGCGCACTGTTTTGGATTCAGTAAGTGGCTGTGCATAGTGTGTAGAGCCGTGCAAACAAGATAAACACCACAGCATGTTAAATACAACATAAGCAGCTGAATGGCATGCTAATCAACCAATCCAAGATAGAAGAGCTAGTCAACAAGCTATAAAGCAACCATGTAGACTCAGTGCTGGTTTTCCCTGCAAATTCTAAAACATATCGGAATACAGCCATGGAAAGTAGTCTACACAGAAGCAATGTTGGGGCTACTGTTGCTTTAAATCATGTGTATCTGCAACAGCCTGAAGTCTATACTGCTGCTGCTAATAGACCACAGCCAAGAAGGAGAAGAGTTTTTAACCCCCATTTAACTTATCACAATCTGCATGAAGTGGAAACTGTAGAGCGTTACAGGCTGGACAGAGACATAGTACAGGAACTCTGCAACCTTTATCATCCTCAAATCAGATATTGTATATTCTTAAAGTTGAAAACAGTGATAAAACATAAGTTAGCAAAAGAAGTTGCTTAGTTCATACAAATCCAACTCCAAAGAAACACCAAGAACTTTATTACAACAACAAAGCTTTCGGATACAAATCCTTCATCAGTGTTAGTATATCTCTATTAACAAAAGCGGATTACCTTCTGTAGTCAGAAGACCTTTTAGTGAACGCAAATTAGAGTGCTGTTCCATTTCTTTTGATGTAATTTCTATACTGCTGACTGTATTCCTTTATAAAGTCCAATGCTCACAGTACAACCACTCACAGAAAACATATAGTCTTAAGGTTGAAAATAGTGATAAACCAGAAGTTAGCAAAAGAAGTTGCTTAGTTCATACAACTCCAACTCCAAAGAAACACCAAGAACTTTATTACAACAAAGCTTTCAAATCCTTCATCAGTGTTAGTATATCTCTAAATGGGTTCATGTCAATTATATATACATTTTAAAAGTCACATGAATACAGTCAGCCTATAAAAACATAAGATTAAGTAACCATATAAATAACAATTAAAAACAATTAAACTTCAAAAAACATATAGAATATTAAAATATATTAAATATGTTTTCCTTGGTGTAAATCATTCTTTTTTTAACCAAAATAGTTTTTATACTAACCATATTATTTATTCCTGGCTCAGCATCAGCTCTCAGCCTAATTATCCAAGCATACTCTTTACTTTCCAATGCATTGTTTAAGTCACCACCCCTGATTTGTTTATGTACTATGTCAATCACTCTAAACTTGAAAGTATGTTCTGGACCTTTTTCTATTAAATGCTTACTCAGAGCATTTATTTCAACTTGCCTACGTATGTTTGATTTATGTTCTATTATGCGCTCTTTTAATTTTCTAATGTCTAATGTCAAGTGTCAGATTAACCTTCCAGTTTCAAAAACTGATTTCCTCCCTGCTTGGCACTGTTGCTCTCTGCTTAACATCAGGCAAATGCTGTCGGCATAATTTCTCAGATTTGCACACTACCAGTAAACACGATAACAGGAATTCATTAGTTGCCATTGCTCTATGTTTGGTATTAGTTATGTCTGGTATTAGAGGGGAAGGTAACAAATAAATAATGAAACTGACAGACTGGCAACGATTGCACCAAGAACCAAATAATGCCATGCTAAAAAGCAACCAGGTGAACTCCAAGGCTGAGAACGAAAAAATTCATAAAATAACTTTTAAGAATGACTTTTAATCAACTTTAAAAACAAATGCAAAAACACATTAAAACTGGAAAGCACTTTCACAGTCATGAGACTGCTTCTTCAGATCAAACAGTATAACTCCATCACTGTCTTATTTAAGCACAAAGAAACAAATCACCAAGCTCTATCAATTAATCAGTATACTACTAACTTCAATCAGAATGCAACAAGCCCTTAAAGACTAAATACATACTTAAATACATTACTAAAAACATGTATGAATTTTATATGTAAATATATATACATATATATATATATATATATATATATATATATATATATATATATATATATATATAAATAACTACAAGACATGCTACAAAAATATATACCTTCATAAAAACATCAAAACTAGTGCAAAAGTGGATAAGCTCTCAATACAGGTTTCAAGGAGACATGCTTATTTATCCCAGGGAATCTGTCTGCATTCAAATGTACAATCCATTCTTGCGTCTTTTTCTCAGTAAAGTTCTTAAAATCACCACCTCTCTTATTAGCCATCTTTAAATTTCTAGTCTCCCACCAGGACACAAGTCCTCTTCAGCAATTACATTCTGCTTGCTGGTAAGCCATTAGACCTCAGGAATTTGTTTATAGTGTTCAGATTTGTAAAGTAATACTTACTTTTTTCTCTTGTCTTGGTGGGCTCTGCCCTGCTCAATTCAGCTACAGACCCATTGCTTTACTCTCCCCCCTGGCCAAAATCCTAGAAAAATGCATCCATACCCAGATGCTAAACTATCTTCTAAACAGCAACATCCTGTCACCTACTCAGCATGGTTTCAGTCCTGCCCATAGTACCACTACAGCCCTCCTCTGCTTCACAGACACAGTAAACCATCTAAAAAATGAAGGCCTACAGATGTCAACTCTTTTTTTGGATATGTCCAAAGCATTTGACACAGTCTCACACCAAATCCTGCTAAACAAACTAAACCAATATCACTTATTAAATTCCACTCTTACCTAGTTCCAAAGCTACTTAACTGACAGGTACCAAGCTGTGAAATGAGAAAATTCTCTCTCTCCTCAGCTGCCCATAACTATAGGAGTCCCACAGGGTTCTATCTTAGGACCACTACTATTCACAGTCTTCACAAATGACCTCCATACCCCCACACAGCATGCATCTATCATTCAGTATGCAGATGACACTATCTTAATCTGTGCTGCACAAAACATTCCCACCCTCCTGCAAACAACTCAACTAGCATTCTCTGACATTGAAAACTACCTTACCAAAGCCCAACTTATCCTCAATCCAAAGAAAACTCAGCTTATGATTATAACCAGTTCTAACAAAAACACTAACAGTCAATTTGCTATCTACTCCACAAATGCTACTCCAATCGCTCCACTGGCACAGGCTAAGCTATTGAGAATAACCCTAGACTCCCACCTAAAATTTGATAGTCATCTCAACTTAACTATTAAAAAAGTAAATGCCAAACTGGGATCACTCTACCGTATCAAACCATTTCTTACTAACAACACAAGATCAGCCATTGCTCGCTCCCGACTTCTATCCACCCTACCCTATGCATCTCCCATTCTAACTAATCTCAACAAAATTGAACTAAGCAAAATGGAAGCCTGCTATAACAGAATTGCCAGCTTTGCTGCAAATTGCTCATATAGAACTCATCACTGTACTGCTTTGAGACACCTCCACTGGCTTGAACTGCCCAACCTCCTAACCTACAATCAGCTCTGCCTCTGTCATTCTATCTATTACCTCCCCAATAAGTGTCCTGCCCTCAAAAACCTAGTACAACATCACTCAGCCAAAAGGCCTCTTAGATCATCAAGCAAACTACTCTAGAAGTCACCAAGAGCTACAATAGCTTTGGAGATGCACTATATAGTAGTTCCAGTGGCTAAAAAATGGAACTCTGTCCCTACTAGCATTCAAAACACATCATCCAAAGCCTCCTTTAAAGACCTCATCAGGCAACATCTCAAGCAAAGTTGGCAGTGCCATGATTGCTCCCCAGGCTAGTGAAAGCAGGTAACGTATACATACTAAATCTAGAGTACTTGATAATGGTTTTCAATTTTACTCGCAAACACTGGCTAATTTACAATGTATGTACTGTACCTGTGTACTATGTATGTATTCTACCTATGTTCCAAATTTCAGCTGTACACCACAAATCTATTAATTACCTTTATTTTTAAATTAATATTTTTTTGTTTGTTCTCTCCACTGTAACTGTTGATGTGCCAGATACCACTGTAAAAACATGTCTCTTGTAATTTGTGTGTATACTGAACATGTCTAAATAACTAAATGTGTCTGTAATTTTTTCTTTGTGGAGCCTTTCTCCCTGGGCCTCTGCTGAAAAAGGGCCTTTTCGGCTCAGTCAGACACCCCCGGTTAACAAATGTAAAATAAATAAATTAACCACTAAAATCTCAAGAACTAAAAACTTAAAATCATGTCCTTGACCAAACTCAGAAACATGTAAAGCTAGAATATTCTTCACCTTTTTATTTTTAACATCATACACATGTTCTAAGACCCTCTCCTTCAAGGACAGCCTTGGAGTTCATCTGGTTGTTTTTAAGCATTAGAGGAGAAGGTGCCCAATTTAAGGCACAAATGTGGGGTGCTCAGGAGTCCAGTATATTTATTGGACTCCTAGTAAAGCACCAAAGCCAAAGGCTTCTGCAGGGGGGATATTCTGGCTCCTAGTAGAAGTCTGAGGCTTGCAGTAGTTTGGCTAAGGTTGTATCCAGTGCGACTAGCAGTTGTGTTGAGTAAGACTGTAGTCAGAAGTTGGGGATTCAAAAATCAAGAGCAAAAATTTTACAATACTGCATTTATTTCATACTATTACATAAATTAAACTCTGTACAAGTGGCATAAATCTCTGCTAACTGTAATTAGTATACTGGGACCAAGCATATGTGCAATATATGCACATTGCAAATATTACTTTTATGCAATCCATAACTATAGTTTGTAGTTGATAGGATGTATACGTAAATATAACAGTTCAGATAAAATAGCTGTCTAATTGTGATAGTACATTGTATACCACATATGATAGTACTAACTTTATATCTTTTTTTCCTCATACCCCAACCCTTATCTCTTTATTTCTGTTATGACTCATCAAAATGTCTCCACATCATCCATCTATAACAAAATCACGAAATGCTTCACAGCACAGCGAGGTAAGTCATCCCCAGTGGATCAGTCTACCCCTGCTCCATAGGCTCCAGCATCGATGCCCAGAACATCTGGGACCCAACCTGGTAGCACTGCCTCTGTTGTCCCTGCAATACCTACACCATCAGGTAGCATTGCCCCAGCAGTTGGTGCTCTGGTATCCTCCGGGAGTAGTGGCAGAGGTGAGGATTTCATTACGCCCATGCCAGATGGAGAGGTTGCCCTCCCTGATGGTATGTAGGGAGAAGACGCCAAGCACTCCAGCATTCAGTGGAGTAAGGGGACAGTGATGAAAGTCCTGTGGGTGAGGACTAGATTATCACTGTCTCCATGTTTGGCTTGTATGAGCTTGTGTTGACCCCTCCCTCACCCCAATCACGTTGTCCCCCAAACTTTTATATTACTCAGCATCCATGTGTCTTGTCTGTCTTGCTTGCATTTGCTTCCTCACCTACCAAACTTGCCTAACCCAGACATGCCAACCATTCTTACCCAGCATTCCTCTCTTACTGAATTAAAAGAAACAGGCACTTGTCCCACAAAAACATATTGTCCCATACATAGCTTTCCATTTCGCATATGTGTCTTCTTGACACAATTTCGTCCATTTGGCTATACATGATCACATTGTTGTCTCCCCACTTTGTGGAGGTGACAGTCCAACTTCAGATAATATTCTGTACATAGTTTCAGTTTATACTGTTAAAGAAATATATGGCTATGGCTCTTTCATACCTCCCTCCTGTAGATTCCTGTATTTCTTTCCCTTTGTTCTTCCCCCGCTTTTTCCCCATTTCTCCACTTTCCTATATACCTCATTTTAACACCTATAATCTGGTAAAAAAAAAAAAAAGAATCACATGCAACACACATAAGTACCAAAAAAGCAATGAAGCCCTTCACTTTTTGGCATCTATGTTTGCGTGGATTTCAGCAATGTGCACCACTGCCAAACAATGGTAAATGGCTTTTCTGTGGTGTAATTTACCTCTACACATTGGTGCTTAAACAAGATGTGCTAATGTAAAACATAGTTACAGATGGTGACTGTAGCATAAGCATAACTTCATTGCATTATCTATTTATTTAAAAGTATAACATACACACGGATTTAAACCCAGAATCATCTGGGCTCAAAAAGAAATGTGTCAATGCATTTACACCAGCTGCTCCACAGTCTTCTAAGCAGCTGGTGTTTTTCATAAACTCACTACTAACTCTCATAATTTTAGCAGTGAGCCTCACATTTGTGCACTGCTTAACTAGACACAAACAGGGAAAGCAGTAGAAATGTGTATCTTACATGCACAAACACTTTGCCAGCCATTCTGCAAACCCGCTGCTCACAATTTTGCTATGTAAACTAACTATTAGAATGTATTAGGTCTGTTTACTGTCCATTTAATCTCCATGATGTGGAATTACATTTGAAAACATATCATAATGAAGGCCCTACCTAAGAACATGTCAGATATTTGCAATGCAGCCATCTGTTTACCTCCCCCATGTACTGCAACCCTGGTCTCTCAGTACTTATTCAGAAATATATCGACTACACTACATAAATTAATAAGAAATGCTATGTGATATACCATGCACATCTCTAGAATAACAATACACATTCAGATTTTCAAAGACTTGCAGTGATGTGGACACCTGCTTGCACACAGTTTGTAAAGCTATCTTAAAGTATACCTGTACATTGGAACACAACCACCAAATAGTACTCATTGCACACTCATCAATCTGGTAACATACCAAACTTGAACTTTCTTGACAGTTGCACATGCCTATGCCTATTTCAAGTAGGCCTCCCAACATCTTCTCTCCAACATCCAGTGCTGATGTCCTCCACCATAAGTTGTCCTGTAGCCTTGTAAGAGTCAGACTTCAGCTGTGTTGCTTTCTTAAAGTACTGTGTTCTCTAGTCTACTCACTTAGATAGGTAGGGGTTCTGTTCTCACTGCAGTCAACTGGTGTGTGTGTGTGCGTGTGTGTGTGTGTGTGTGTGTGTGTGTGTGTGTGTGTGTGTGTGTGTGTGTGTGTGTGTGTGTGTGTGTGTGTGTGTGTGCATGTGTGTCTGCTCTACATCAGGATGTTTCACCTGTACTCCTTCCCTGTGTTCACTTCTACAATCCATCTGTGTGCCCCTGTCCAATATACCCACACTTCCCTTGACTGTTTATTTTAAATAGCAGTCCCTGTACCCTTACAGATCATTTACAAAACTTTTGTACAGAATGCCTAGAATGGGATTTCACAATACTCTGCACTGCATATACTATCCTGTTCTGTGTTTGGACCATATACATTACTATATGTTAAACCCTGGTAATCACTGTGGTATTCTGTGCAATCCCACTAATCAAGTTTGCTCTGAGGTACACAGGACTGCTATCCATGTTGCTTTCACAGTTTCCTGGATGGCAAATGAAAATGCGCTTGTTTGCATTTAAATGCAGCGCACAGCATGAATATGTAATTAGCACTGCTACTCAGCATGCATCACCATGCAAACACGTAAACTCAGTGTAGGCTTCACTCAAAGCCTGCATGGAGTTTATTTAATCCCAAGGATACTCTTTCTCTAAACATATATTTTCATTTCAACAAAGTTTTCTGTGTCAGCCAAAGTGCTAGTTTGCCAGTCAGGCAAAGTACAGAAATTCTGACTTGTAAGACAGGCACTGGTCTTGTGAAATAAGAGACAGCTATAAAGCCTTACTGAAGAAGTAACTACTCCACTGAAACAACACAGTTAATATTAGCAGGCTGTATTTTGACCCAAAATTTATTAACCATAGCAGTAACTTTTAAACAAAGATAAAGGTTGTAAATATAAAGCTACTTATGATACAAAAATAAAAAAGCTGAAAATGTTTCATTCCAAAAACTTGCACTTCAAACAACTATGTTCCAGCTCATTGTACAACTTGGTGTACCCAGTTTAACCACGATGAATTACTTCAATTTGTCTTAGTGACTCAAATGTCTCACTGATTCAGCAGATAACAGGCTTGCTTTTAACACTGGTAGACCACAAGACTGCGGGTTCTATTCCCACTCCAGGTGCTTGGTTTCATTTACTAATACTAACAGTAACACTGTAGTCTAGCAATGCAATACTGTGAAAAAACTACATTGACAGAGATGAAAAAAGATACAGTTATATCCTACAGTGCACTTAATATTTGAATAATCACTCTCTGAGATTTTTAGTTGATCAAAATTCAGGAAGAATGCACTGCAAATCCATATGCTGTAGACAACTACAGGTTTATGTATTAAAGAAGTAAATTGAAAGAGCTGGGAAAATCTGACAGCACTGGAACAAAAGGTAGCAAAGAAAACACACACACACACTCAGAAACACATTAAATGTAGCCGAGATGACCTGGGCTTCATTACTGACCCAGGGAATGTAGACAGCAAGGAGGATAGGACTGAGCAGGTCATATCTGCTTGACCATCCTGTAGAAGGAGGCAATCTGCTACAATGTAATGCTGACATCCACTGCAGCATGGTACAGGGATGTGCTCATGGCTCTGCCATGCTGCTTTTGTGCAGAATACTTTATTGTGGATCTGTGGCAGCATACATACACAGGGAAAAATCACAGCAAGTTCTTGTCAAAACTAGCACAAGACAGCAGCCACCAAGGGGATTGGTCAGCCATAAAAAAGTAAAAATAGAGCTGACTGGATGACTGCCTCACATGATCAGTAGCTGCCTTTTACTGGAATAAACAGAGCAAGATCAGTGGGGAGGCACACAAAGTCAGCACACAGGGGAATAATCAGGTTACATATTATAGATATCTTTTAAAAATATACTTACATGACTATCATTCACTCTGTTGAATGTCCAGATCATTGTGAAAGCGAACGACTTTTAATTTTTTGAGTGTTCAGTTCATTGAATATTGAGGATACTGTAAGAAGGAAGACTGATGCATGAGGGTACAGTAACTGTAGGTTTGGGATAATGGCAAGATTTTAGACTTACTGGAAATGTCTGAATGCATAGACAGCAAGATTGCTGTGGTAGGGATGTCTATGCATTTAAAAAGGTTACCTTGAGGTGTACCTTTATGAATTCCCACAGTGCAGCCATAGTGTTATGGAAACAGTTTTTCTAAGGTAGGGTGCTTGGGCTCCCCCTGCATCATCTTACTAATGCATGATGCCCCTAACCCTGCATCTTAATCTTAGAAAAAAACTTTTGCAACACTATCACTATTCAAACAAATTATGTCAGAATGTGTGATGGGGCTTTGGTTAAAAGAAGAACAAAAGGAATTTTCAGTTTTTTGATTTTTTTCCCGAATGTAGATTTTTTGTATACTACTTTAGATATATTTATATATATATATATATATATATATATATATATATATATATATATATATATATATAAAAAAAATTTTACCTTTTTATATTATATTTTATTTTACAATTTGTTAAACGGGTAGGTGAGCTGGTGTACTGATCCTTTTCAGCCACAACCTGGGTATAAGAGTACAGTAAAATTTATTGAACAGTAGTACAATTTGTAAAGCATATAGAAAAAAAATTAATCAGATCTGGTTCTGAAATTATTTACAATATATATAAGTTGAAAAATGAAAACACCATTCAGATTAAATATTTACAATGTTTACAAGTAAATATTCTTTTACATGGGAATAATAAGTACTTGCTGTTACAAGCTAAATAACTAGCCAGAGTACAAAATAAAATGCAAGTGGTTTCATTTTCCAAATGTTGTCTCAAGTGTTTTTTGAATGTTATTACTATTTTTATGTCTATAGGTAGCTGGTACAATATAGCACACTCTCAGTAAAATATTCAAAGAGAAAGAGAGTATAGTATATCTATACTTCTCCCTAATCTACTATCACTTCCCTCCCCCTTCACTTATGTCTCCCACTAACATATCTTCTAACTTATCAATCCCACATTTACAAATGCCCCATCCCACACAACTCAGCATCCTTCACATTTATATCCCACCCTCCACTATGGCACTACATTACTGTAAACCCCTAATTATGCTTATGCTTCTCAAACACTCAAACACCTCACCTTCTCTCAAACCATTACTTCCCCACTGTCTTAAACTAATGTACCACTGTACACTGATATTATTGTACTTCAAAAGCATTATTTATTTCAAAATGTCTTATGTATATTGATATCTCTGTATTAAAAAATGTCTTATGTATTTCAAAATGTCTTTGTGAACAAAACTGCATGACAAGAAAATTATATATACTATATTTGCAATTTTTTTCCCCTGGGCCTCTGCTGAAAAAGGGCCTGTGTCCAGTCGGACCTTCCCGGTTAACAAATGTAAAATAAATCAAATAAAATAAATAAATAAATTTGTTTTATTTATTTACTGCATTTGTTAACCTAGATAGTCTATCTAGGTGGAACCTCTACTCAGGGGAGTCCTGGGGTAAAAAACTACAGGAATACAATATATAAAAGTACAAAAATAAAAAATACAGAAATATAAAATATAAAATACAGTTAAAGAATTGCAGAAGAATTACAATATTATGATGAAACAGTATAATATGACACAGTTAGCAAGCAGAGTTGCAGGCTGCGTACAAGAAAATAAGCACAGTAGACAGTAATGAGAATAATAATAATATATAGCTAGAGTATGTTTAATAATACAATTTATTCTCAACTCTACAACTATCTAAAATCCAGCTGGACAATGCCCTACAATCTACATCTACATGGACTCTGAGATGGCAGAAGAACCCAGGCTGTTCTCTTTGCCTGACAGATGACATAGCTGCTCTAATTTACCAAAATCACACTGTTGTGCAGATATGGCTATTTATAGTTCCAGTGATTCCCAGTTTGCAATTAAAAGGCAACTCATGAATGATATGAACCATATTTTTACCTTACTCACCCACAAACAATTTATCTTGAAAACCCAATAAAATGAACCCTAGAAAATACACAATTCTTTAGATACCAAGGAATCTGGTTAGACTAACACTTGCATTTCCAACACTTTACTGAAGTTACAAAAGACAAAATCATATCTGTACTCTTCTGGGCCATGAAGATATCACACTTCCAAGCCCCTGAAGGAATAAGAGTTGAATTTAAGAACAACAAGAAGCATGTCGACCTAAAAACAAAAAGATGTCCCCACAGACATTTACACTGCAGCAGATGAACAAAGAAACACTGATCTGGGTCCAGAATATGCTGCCAGACTGCTTAAAGGTACACTCCACCCTCTCATACAGTTTAACTCAATTGTTGGGTTTATTTTCTCCCTACAATATGGTTCCAGTATTATTTATGTACCAGAAATCTGCTTGTAGTTTTTAAAACTTTTATTTCCTTGCATTGGAGTCAAAGGAAGGGAAAGCCCACCTACTTTTTTTTAAACTCAACTTCTCGCATACTTTGCAGAGAAGTTAGTCTCCACCTGCATGACATATCATAGACCCAGTTAAATCTGTAGTTTACCCTGTCAGATACTGCTGTCAATCTTAGATGGGCAATTAATCCTGCTGTCAGGAACACAGCAGCTGATATAAAAAAAGACAGAAAACTGTGGAACTGTTTCCACTGTTTTTATTGCAGAGGGGAGGAGAACTTAACACTCCCCTTTCATAGCAAAACAAAGTAATTAGATCAGTCAGAGGTTTAAAGAAAATTCTCAACTCTTGTGACAAATTTACATAAGCAGCAACCCACATAAGCTTTAAATGTTATTTATAATAGTTTGTGTTAAGATAACTTACGAGTAGTTGCAAAGATTTCTGTGACATTTAGAGAAAAGTCAGTAAACACACACACAGGCCAGAACTGCAGAAAGAGAGACAGGTGGCAACTCTATCAACTTGGTGCACTGATACCATTCATAAAAAGGTCTTTTATGCTTTGTGTGACATCCTTCCAGAGGGGGATGCATATCTGGTATATGCAGATCCATTGTAAGAGATTCCTACCAACTTTGAGTCAATCCTTGCATTGTCAGAGAGCAACCATAATTACTTTAACATACAATTACTGTGTGTCCTTGTATTAAGAACAATAAGAAAAGGAAATCAGAAGTACTTAGCTGTGTTTAAATGCACACACACACACACACACACACACACACACACACACACACACACACGCTTTTCTACTTATGTCCTTTTATATACATATAGAGAAACACATACATACACACACACACACACACACACACACACACACACACACACACACACACACACACACACACACAGACACTATGTGTATGCATACAATGAATTTATAATAAACATAATATAGTTAAGCATTATTAATGTATACATTCTAGTAAATTTTGCTCAATGATTTACTTGGTCACACATTGGCTATGTGTTCCACATGCAATCTTGGTCAATGTCTTTCTGTCAGTATTTTTTATTTGTATTGATAAGTGCATTTAATAACTGTTATTATCTTTGCCAGTGCAGCTTATGTTGTGGCTGAAAAGGATCCTGGAACCAGTTCACTTTCCTGGTTATCAAAGTATAAATAAATATGAAACAGAAAAAAGGAGGGGGAACATGACAGAAATAATTGAGGAACTAGTAAAGCACATTTTAAGTCTGTATCATTCATGAGAGAGAAAAATCTTCACACTGAAGGCATTGGGAAGTAGCAGACAGACTAAGTTTAGAGTCCTACTACTTGTCACTTGTAAATGTACTGCAAGGAATCATTTACTGCAGTGAGAGTTTTCACACCTTGGCATGAGTGTATGGGGGAGGGTTTATCAAGTTTGTAAGGACTACAAAAGACTCCTCTTACAAAAAACAGTTTTTATATGCTTTCTTTTGCTGCAAGTAGCTAACAGCTATTTTGTAGCATAGCACAAGCTCTGTGAGAGAGATAAATGAGGCTCAGTCAGGTAAACAGAGAAGCAGCTCTTTTACAGAAGGTGTGTTTAGATGACAGTGCTTCACAGTCCTGCCATTATATTTTAAAGGCATGAGAAAACAGCACCTCTTCCCTATGTCTGGCATGAGTCATATAAAGAGGACTTGAAATGTATTCTGGGAAAAAGGAAGGAAAGCAAGAAAATAAGATCACATTACCAGGGCAGGCCCCATCATCCGCCATTTTGAGAGAAACACATTAAAATTGTAAAAGAAGCACTTTGAGTGATTCTGAGGCATTAAAATAGCGCAAAAACAAAGATATGATGAAAAGAATATGCTTTTTGAGTTCTAAGGTGGAGTTTTCCTTTAAAGATGGAACCTACTTGTTGCAGTTCTTAGCTCACCATCAGTAGAACTTTAGGCCTCTGACACTCTCAACTATTCTAAAACAGGGAAGGTTAATAAGAAAGCCAGCAAAAATTAAGATGGTATCATGAGGGCCAACTGCAAAAGACTTGCTCTCATTTTAAGTGTTTACACCGAAGTAAATTACTTATACTCACAGCATGCCTTTTGGAGTCTGGCCCCCGAAGTAAGCTTCTTTATAGATTGGCCTTGCACTGAAGTAAGTCACTTACTCTGAGAGCAAGTCTTTTGGAATCAGGGCAGACTTGTATTCTGTGCAACTTTTTTTGAATCTTACCCAAGGACTGAAAAGTTACTGAACTACATTTTTGAAATATACTGCTAAACATCAGGTAAGCTATTCAGAGGTTTCAAGATCAAGCTTATAACCTGAGTGCTGCAACTCCAAGATGGCATCTTCTTCTCCTTCTTCTTTCAGCTGCTCCTGTTAGGGTTGCCACAGCGGATCAACTGCTTCCATTTCTTCCTGTCCTCTGCATCTTGCTATGTCAAACCAACCACCTGCATGTCCTCTCTCACCACATCCATAAACCTTATCTTAGGCCTTCCTCTTTTCCTGTTACATGGCAGCTTCATCCTTAGCATCTTTTTCCCAATATACTCTGCATCCCTCCTCAGCACATGTCCAAACCAATGTAATCTTGCCTCTCTGGCATTGTCTCCAAACCTTCCAACCTGGGCTGACCCTCTAATATACTTATTCCTAATCCTGTCCATCCTTGTCACACCCAGTGCAAATCTTAACATCTTCAACTCTGCCACGTCAAGCTCTGACTCCTGCCTTTCTGTCATTGCCACTGTCTCCAACCCACATAACATAGCTGGTCTCACTACCGTCTTGTAGACCTTCCCTTTCACTCTTACTGGTACTCGTCTGTAACAAATCACTCCTGACACTCTTCTCCACCCACTCCATTTTGCCTGTACTCTCTTCTTCACCTCTCTCCCACACTCACCATTACACTGAACTGTTGATTCTAAGTATTTAAACTCATCCACCTTCACCACCTCTACTCCCTGCATCCTCGCCATTTCTCTATCCTCCTTCTCATTCACACACATATATTCTATCTTAGTCCTGCTGACCTTCATTCCTCTTCTCTCTAGAGCATATCTCCACCTCTCCATGGTCTCCTCCACCTGTTCCATACTCTCACTACAGATCACAATGCCATCTGCAAACATCATAGTCCACGGGGACTTCTGCCTGATCTCGTCTGTCAACCTGTCCATCACCATTGCAAATAAGAAAGGGCTCAGAGCTGATCCTTGATGTAATCCCACCTCCACCTTAAACGCATCCGTCACTCCCACCGCAGACCTCACCGCTGTCACACTACCCTTGTACATATCCTGTACCACTCTTACATACTTCTCTGACACTCCTGACTTCCTCATACAATACCACAGCTCCTCTCTAGGCAGCCTGTCATATGCTTTCTCTAAGTCCACAAAGGCACAATGCAACTCCTTCTGACCTTCTCTGTACTTCTCCATCACCAGTCTCAGATCAATCATCGCATCTGTAGTGCTCTTTCCTGGCATGAAACCATACTGCTGATCACTAACCATCACCTCCATTCTTAACCTAGCTTCCACTACTCTTTCCGATAACTTCATGCTGTGACTGATCAATTTAATCCCTCTGTAGTTACTGCAGCTCTGCACATCACCATTATTCTTAAAAATCGGTACCAAAACACATTTTCTCCATTCCTCAGGCATCCTCTCACTTTGCAAGATTTCATTAAACAATCTAGTTAAAAACTCCACTGCCATTTCACCTAAACACCTCCATGCTTCCACAGGTATGTCATCTGCACCAACAGCCTTTCCATTCTTCATCCTCTTCATAGCTATCCTTACTTCCTCCTTGCTAATCCACTGCACTTCATGATTCACTATCCGCACATCATCCAACCTTCTCTCCCTCTCATTATCTTCATTCGTCAGCCCCTCAAAGTACTCTTTCCATCTGCTCAACACACTCTCCTCACTTGTGAGTACATTTCCCTCATTATCTTTTATCACCCTTACCTGCTGCACATCTTTACTAGCTCGGTCCCTCCATCTAGCCAATTGGTACAGGTCCTTTTCTCCCTCCTTAGTGTCCAACCTTTCATACAACTCCTCATACGCCTTATACTTAGCCTTCATCACCTCTCTCTTTGCCATGCACCTCATCTCCTTATACTCTTGTCTACTTTCTTCATCTCTCTGACAATCCCACTTCTTCTTCGCCAAGCTCTTTCTCTGTATACTCTGCTGTACTTCTTCCACCAGGTCTCCTTGTCCTCCTTCCTCTTTCCAGATGTCACACCAAGCACCATTCTAGCCATCTCTCTTACTAGCTCTACTGTAGTTACCCAGCTATTTGGTAACTCTTCACTGCCACCCAGATGGCATGTATTATCTATTTCCATATAAAGCTAATTTTGAAGAAAGTTACTTCTGATAGTAGACAGACACTTACACCACAATTCTAAAAAGACAGCAGAAAAAAAAAACTCCTCTTTGATTCCACCAAATAAAATTTAATGTTTTCATCTGTATTAGGCTTCTTCAGAATAACATACAAAACCATACCATACACACACACACACACAAACATATATATATATATATATATATATATATATATATATATATATATATATGCACACACACACACACACACACACAAACAATGTGATATCAAAGTAATCGACTCTTAAAGCCATATACTTTCCACAAATAATTTATGAATACATATAAATCATTTAAAATCAAATTTAAACACATTCAAACTCAACCTATCTCTTGTTATAAACAAAAAAATAATTGTTTTGTTATTACTTTTTGATAATTTTTCACCTTTTAAACACATTTTATGTTGACATATTCATTAATTCCTGGATATACATTAGCTTGCAAATTAATTTACCATTTTGCTTCACATATTTCAAATATATTTTTGAAACTTACCTCCTCTGTAATCACATAATTCCAAAAAGCACTGCATAATGTATCTGTCATATTACTTTCTGTCACTAATATTTACTTTTAGTATTATGCTACCCGATATGGTGCTAGACTTTGGAAAAGAACTTGTTCAGACACCATCTTATAAACCAGAGGATTAAGAGGTGGTTGCCCTTAATTCATCCATTAAAAAACACAGAATACAGCAGCAACTGCTAAAGCCTTTCTGAATAGTTTGAGTTTTCTATTTTCTAGTAAGGAATCATTGCACCTTTCAAAGAAGTTACAGGTAGTGAAGGCCAAAATACAATCTATGTTCAATAACAATTAGGATCACTGTGGTAAAAGAGTCATACAACAATCTCCCTAGTGTAAATGGACATGTTCTATGGAATTATATGGACTAAAAAAATATGGTTTTCTAACTCTAGTAGGTACACACTGTTGAAAAGCTAAATTATTGGGTGTTATTGTCCAAAGATCTGTAGTGGTGGCAGTCTTTTTACAATTTAACCATTTATATTCAAGTCATAATTTATGTCCTTTTTGCCACCTCATGATTTCAGGCATTAAAGATGAGTTCATTAAGCCTGGATCCATCATCTAGAGATGACCCTGATGATCTAAGGTTAAGTGGTGGTTCAGTTACTAGGCAACTGGCAGGGGAGGGTGGAACTAAGTGGATCTTACCTGATTACCCATCTGTAAGAAGGGAATGATGGCTTTTGTTGTCAAATCTCCAGCAACACTGGTAGATACTAAGACAGGGTGGCCTGAATGGAGAGAGAAATGATAAAATCAGCAAGAAAAGGACAGTAGTATTGCTGGAACTGAATTCATCCTCAGGTCTTGATGAGTATATTGATATGGTGGTCCCTGTTTTCACAAAGTCTCACCAAGATGACACTGATATATATCACAAAGAAACAATGGCAGGATATATGTGTGTGTCCTAAATATACAACAAAATCTAGAAGAGTTAGGATTTTTGCTTGGAAAGGTTTATATAGATATTTTTGTACCCCGAGTAGACTGCAGAAATTTTTTTTCTCAGATAGACAGCAAATGTTGGAGGTATGACGGGGAATAAAGAGGTCTTTCAAAACATATTTTCTGGGTGTGTGGTGGGTTGGCAGACTTTAAGGATTCCTGCAGGATGCACTGTGGAGACGCTGGGTGGGTGGATTGGTGTAACAAGGGAGATGATTTTTCTGAGCTATGATACAAAATCGGAATTGTCTAGACATGGTAAGGCCTTGCTGTGTATAATTATGGTGGCTGCCAAAAAAAAAAAAATAATTACTAGAAAATGGAAATCAAAATCTAAACCAACTATATTATAAGTAGTAAATACAGTAGCAGACATAAAAAACTGGAAGTGACATCTTTAGAAAAGGGTAGGAGCAAACTACATAGGAAAAAAAAACAGGATTTGTGGGAACAATACATATAGGGGAGGAATGAGGTTTAAAAGACGGCAGGACTTAAATGAGATATGTAATGTTTGACTGTAAATAATTGGGTAGATTATAAGCAATGTATAATGTTTGCATTTGGGAGTGACAGTATGGTTTGTGATGTAAAATGGTTGCAACTAGGATTTTGTCAGTGTGGTTTGTTTTCATTTGTATAAATGTATGATTGCTTATGATGGGTTAATAAAGATGTTTCTTGTTTAAAAAAAGGGTCAAGAATTGAATACTTTATGTAATGTTGCTTAGGTGATAATCTTAAATATAAAGTATTATATAGCAATATATGTCAAGTGTAATGTTTTTTAATGTTAATTTAATACAGTTTGATTACTTTTGTATAAATGCAAATTGCCTACAAGTGATAACGCAATAAAGGTGTTAAAAAACAACACTGATACATAGACTATGTTTTATACAGCATATATCATGGATAGAGGTAGGTTAAAAAATAAAAAAGACAGTTGGGTACACAAGTCCTTTGATAAAAAGTGCCCAATGCTGGTATTTGCACTGATGCCAGGACTAGAAAAAAAATGACAGTGTAAAATCATCAAGACACAGAAATATTCCTACAATGGATTTTAGCCATGCTCAGGGGAAGGGGAAGTAGTAGTCCCCAAAAAAACTCAAAGAATGATGGGCCAAAACAGATCCATAAAGATAATACAGTAGCATACTGAAGATAAAGAAAAAAATCTGTATTGTTACTATTATGCAAGAAACTCATAATTGCCATATAGAAGATATTCAAAATGATTAAGAGAGAAATTAGAGAAAAGAAAAATACTTGCACAAGAGAACATTTGTGTTCATTACTACAACAGATCCATGAAAAACATTACATAGACAAAGAAAGACAAAAGTAAAGACAAAGGTAAAAGGAATGGAAAGACCACCAAAAAAAAAAAAAGAAATAGATACATTTTGGAGACGTATCTATGAAGATCCTGTGGAACATAACAAAGATGCTAAATGGATAGAAGAAGTAAAAGAAAGAACAAGAAGTTTAAAGGTACAGGATATGAAATGGGATGAAGTAACAGCCAGAGAGACTGAAACAAAATTAAGAAAAGCCTTTAAGTGGAAAACCCAAGGCTCAGATGCAGTAGCTAACATCTGGTTAAAAGTATTAACATCTTTGCACAAAGATTTAGCCATGAGTAAGAATTATTTATAAGTGCATCCTGAACAGACACTAACCTGGCTAACAACAGGAAAAACAATGCTCATATTTAAGAGTGAACCTGGAAGCTACCCTAAAAATCATAGACCAATAACTTACCTTCAGATGATGTGTACACTATACATGGGAATTGATACCGACAGAGTTTATAGTCATTTAGAAGAAAACTCAATTATGGCAATAGAACAAAGGGGCAATAAAAGAAAGTCATATGGAATGAAGGATCATTTCTTGTTAAGTAAAGTCATAGTGGAGAACTGTAAAAAGGGGAAGAATCTAAGTATGGCATGGATTGTCTACAAAAAAGCATTTAATAGTATCCCACATTCATGGATAAAGGGGTGCTTAAAAATGTATAAGATACACCCTGCACTGATTGACTACATTATAGTGACCATGAAACAGTGGCAGACCACATTGCAATTATGCCATGATAAAGGACAAATTACTATCCCAGGGATAAAAATTCAAAGGGGGATCTTCCAGGGTGACTCCCTGTCACCGCTGCTATTCTGCTTTGTCCTTAACCCATTAAGTTTACTTAACAGCTTAGGCCATGGCTATAATTTGGCTCCTAGAAAACAACAAAGTGTAAAGACTTCTCATCTTCTCTTTGCCAATGATTTGAAACTGTATAGCTCATCAGATGAGGAATTGAAAGCACAACCACAAGTTATAAAATATTCTCCAGATGTAAGAATGTCATTTGGTCTTGATAAATGTGCAAAAGCAACCTTTAAAGCAGGAAAACTGCAGCACCAAGAAAACACCAGTTTGGGACAATAATGTGATATAAAAGAACTTGAGCTAGAGTGAATGTATAAATATTTGGGAACTGATGAAGGATCAACCATAGAACATGAACAAATGTGAATAAACCTTAACAAGAAGTACTTTAGAAGACTTAATCCTGAAAACAGCGTTGACATCTAGGAACAAAATCCAAGCTACAAATCAATTTGCTCTTTCTGTCCTAACTTACAGTTCTGGTGTGACTGACTGGCCCCAAAATGTGTTAGCTAGATTAGACAGGAAAACAAGGAGGATGCTTCATGCTCATCAAATGATTTATAAAAAATCAGTGCAAAGGGCCTCCTTGAAACTGATTACATGTGAAGATCTATAATCATAGGACTCCACACATATCTGCTGACCTCACAAGACCCAAATGTAGTGAAAGTTTGAAACATGAGGAGAATAAATCTAAGATGGCTTCCCTGCTTAGGCTAGCAGAAGCATATCGGCATCAAGCAGGAATGGAAATCAGACCACAAGCAGATAAAAATCAGGCAGCAACTGAATGTGTCAAAAACAAAAGAAAGAATATTAGGTGAGGAACCATATGAGAAGGCAAGAAATGTCAAAAATGCATAAATATAGTTGCAAGTAGAGAAAACTTATGGAAGAACCTCATGTTGATCAGGAACAAATGCAGAAATGGTCAGGGAGAGGCAAATTCAAACCAAGAGATGAAAGGTTAGTACTGGCAGCACAAGACAGTGGGCTAAGTACACGTTAGTTTACAAAGTCCATTGAACATGTGGGAAAAACAGTCAACTATCTTGTTCTGGTGGAAGGATCAACTTACCCTACTTGACTCTTGCCCTCTTCCCCTCACAGATAAAATCCTTCAACTCTTTATTAATTGTTATCTACAACATTTCCTCTGGTTAATAAAAATATGTCTTACCTACATATATAACTAGAAGGACTAAAACATCTTGTTATCCATATACATAAAACCATAAAACAGAGTTTCCAGTTTCTCAGTTTTTGTATTATGTTTTGTTTAGTCTCTTCTCACATATCCTTAACTACTATAACATAATTCTTTTTATTCCACACTCCCAAGTACTTAATTTTATTGTGTCCCTATAAATATGGGTATTGCTGAACCAGTTTGTGTGTGGGTATGTAGTTTACATCTATTATCTTTGTTTTATCTTCATTAATTTTGTATCCCGAAAAGACTTGAAACTGTCTCAGAATATTCCACAACACTGAAATGTCCTTTTCTGGTTTTATCAGGTAAAAAATTATATCATTTGCAAATGAGTCCCTAATTTTCTTTGCCAATGGCTCTAAATATAATGCAAATAACAAAGAGGAATGAGGACAGCCTGCCTGCTTCCTTTGCTCAAACAAAAATTATCAGAGAGGACCCCCGCCACTTTAATTTTTGCCTGAGATCCCTCATATATCTTCCGAATCAACCTTAAAATGTTATCAGAATGAAAATGCTTTCATTGGCCTACTCATAAAACCCTACCTTACTCAGTTGAATACTTTCTCTGCATCAAGACCCACTAACAATAGAGGTATTGCCTCTCAGGATAAAAACAGATGAGTTTCTGTGGGTTCTGTTCAAGCAACTTTACTATGCACAAACACATCAGGACTGAGGCTTAATACCGTTAACTTAGATAAACATATAAACAAACTAGCTATTACACTCATACATGCTCACTCTCTGGCTGCACTCTCAAAATGGTACTGAAGCTAGCACGTGCTTGCTATTTACCTCTTAAAGGTACAACACACACACACACGCACACTATTCTACATCCTCCCTCTTTGAGAAATCAGTCATGCAATATTGATGACATTAATTGACATGCAAGCAATACAAATAATTCTTAGCCATGCAGTTATACAGAACTTATAGGCAATTATGTCTAGGTTGCTGTGTATTTCACACTAGGCCTGGAAATACAACCAAATTGTGTGACATACAAATTAGAATTAGTTCTAGCAACTGGGACGGTCTCTGTTGAAAGTTCAACTTTAAGGACATCAGAAACATCATCAGGAATGTAAGTAGAAATTAAGACATGTTCTGCAAAAGGAACATTGTTTGGATTGCTCTGATATCTAGAGTCTGTATCACAGGAACAATGCTGCAATATCTATTCTGGTACAGCAAGAAGATGTCTGCAATTTCACCTGTACTCCACACCCTCAGATTCTACGAAGTAGGATCTTGGCTCTGGTACACATACGTCAGTAAAACTGAACTAGGATATGTGCGTATATGATGAACTCCTTTGGTAAAAGAAAGCAAATTCATTCTCAAACTGCCTCTGAGACCCAATAATGACTGCACAGGTCTTCAGACTACATAGAATGACAAGCTGTAACAGTTCTTAGCCAAATAACATGAAAGCACTACTGAGCCTTCCATATGAATTTCTTCACTTCCATAAGCAACAAGTTTCGCACTACTAGCTACACTGAGTTGTTCATTAGTTTTCACCTTAGCAAATGTGTCTGCTGACATAATATTACACTTTGAGCTAGTGTCCACTTTAAGCTCGGTGGTTTTACCATTGATCTGGACAGTACAAAACACTTCATTCTTTGCCAATAAATTTACTGCATCAACCTTTTCACCAATTACTGATACACCACCTACGCAGAAAGTAGAATTGCAGCTCTCTATATGATCAACTTGCTTTTTCGAGTGACCTTTCTTTATAATTGTGCATGGTTTACTTGATTTGCAAAACGTTTGAAAATGGTTCTATTTTTTTACACTTCTGGTATTGCTGACCAAATGCTAATCATTTTTCTCTTTTAAACTCATAATTGGCAACACAACTGCAACAGTTAACAATAGAGCTGGATTTGGGTTATTGATAACTCATCCTTGTACTGCACTGAGCATGTCCTTTTCTTAGAACTTGCTGGAAAATTATGGGTTATTTACCTGGGGAGCCTGCAGATGTGGCAGGTGCCATGTGCTTAGGCCTGCTTCTGCTAGCCACATGTTGCATGCTGTCTACATTTGTTCTGGAGCCTGGTGAAACCGTGCTCTTGTCATTTGCAAGCATACTTGTGTGCCTTTCATCTCAATAGCTTTGCTCAGCGTAAATCACTGTCACGAAGCAAAATCTTTCTCACTGCAGCACTATTAATACCACAAACAAGCCCGTCCTTTATCAACCCATCTTTTAAGTCACTAAACTGACATATTTTAGCTTTGTTTCTCAGGTCAGTTACATAAGCTGCAAAAGTTTCCCCTGGTTTTTGATTTCTTGTGTAAAACAAATGCCTCTCTAATGTAATATTTGTCTGGGGGTTACACAGTTCCCTGAACTTGCACTTTAAATACTTGGAATCTTCCCTTGATTCAGCCTGTACAACAATTTGATGGTTTTCACCTTCTCCCCCATATACTGCTGGTGCATACACAAATTAATGCTTTCTTTCAATGGCCTCTGACCCAGCTAGGTTTAGCAAAATGAATGCCCTGGTGCGTGCATCTTTGTCAGAATAAGCTGCTTGTATAAAAGGGTCTACATTAGAACAATGAAGTTTCAAAACTTTGAATGTTCTAATATCAAACCCTATTCAGTGAAAACATTGAACATACAGAAAACCTAGGGAAAAAAATCGCTGTTCCAAAACACATACACACAACGCAAGCACACCAAACAGCAATCCACACACATACACCTAAAATCTTACACCTAACCCTACACTAAACTATACACACACCACTAACTATCCACTTACCTTAACCCAAACCCAAACCCTAAGGTCCATCCCTATTGCACACTCACCTCATCTGCGCCCTAACCCTAACTCACCTATCCCGCCCTAACCCTCACGTCCACAGAATCGCACACATACCTAACCCGCACCCTAACCCTACCTCACCTAACCCGTCCTAATCCTCATGTCCACACAATTGCACACATACCTAAACCGCACCCTAACTACCTTAACCCACACTCAATCACACACTTACCTGAACCCGACGCATAACTTTCCACCACAGCGCTGAAAATACCGAAGCAACAGAAATGGACAACCAAATTCTTTCCTTAGGAAAAAATTCAGTTTTTTGTTGCTTCGATATTTTCAACTTTCACTGACTAGGGTTCGATATTAGAATATTCGAAGTTTTGAAACTTCAATGTTCGAATATGTACCCATATAAAAATATCGTACTCCTGCTCAAATATTCTCCAGTTCTCTGCAATATTCTAATCCAACACCAATGGTAATGGTTTTCGAAATCCATCTGCCATATTAATACATACCAGTGTAGGCTTTTGCAAGTATGCACAACCACACACACATATACATATGCCAGAAATTTATGCCAGTATTTGTAATTATGCCCAATAGCACAGCAAGCCTCTGAATAACTGAACTTTGTGAAATAAGTCTCTCTGGTACTGTAATACTCTTGAAATTATTGTACTGTAAGAAATCACCTCATCATTGTATGACATGTTTCAAAATAATGGCACTGTGTGTATGAATTGTGCAGAAGAAGCCCAGAGTATAAAACATTTCAAAGTAACTGCACTTTGCAAATAACCAGTACACAGCACACTAACACTCTCCCAAAATGACTGTACTTTGCTAAATAACTCTTTACAGTGCAAACAACACTCTGTAATGGCAGCACTTTGTGAATAGACACACCCAACGCAATAAACTTTTCTAAATGGCTGTATTTTGACTGTACTTCATAAAATAGTTGCACTTTGCACACATATAAACTCTTGTGGAATACATGCACAGTAATAAGCACACAATGTAAGCACTTTTACACATTTTGAGATACTTCAGATAACTCTAGTTATGCCCTGAAAACAATGCAAAATAGTAGTTATGTCAAAACACAGTACTTTGCCAAAAAACATGCAGTCACCTTGCTTTATTTATACTTAATGTGCCCTTTTTTGCCCTTATTATATTTGTTTTGCACGTTTAATCTTTCTCCATGTCCATTATACTTTTATTGTGGATGTTTTACTCTAAACATACCCGTATTTGCAATTCCAAGGCAATTCTGAACCCCTTATGTGCTTTTCTAATAATTATTTTATCAGATATCTTAATTTTTAAACATTTAATTTAATTAATGAATCATTTGTACCTCTCACTTGTTTAATAATGCAGTTTGTGCCCTTGTAATGCTCCATTTTATCTTTTTTTATAAAATAAATTGTTCATGCAAGTTTTCATTACCTTTGGTTTGTTTCTGCCCTTTTTCATGCTCATTTCTCTTAGTTTACCTTCATTGTGAGCTCTGTACCTTGTAGCTCTGAAAAGCAGTCTCTGGAATCCCACTTTCGGCATCATGTCACTCATTCAGTCAGAATAAAATAGACGAGTTGTTGTGGGTTCTGTTTAAGCAGCTTTTTCATGTACAAACACATCAAGATTGAGACTTAATAACTTTAACTTAGATAAACTTATAACAAACTAGCTATTACACTCATACATGCTCACTCTCTGCCTGCACTCTCAAAATGGCACTGCAGCTAGCATGTGCTTGCTATTTATATGCATGTGCTGACCTTGAAATGCTTCTAAAAGTTACAACACACACACACACACACACACACACACACACACACACACACACACACACACACACACACACACACACACACACACACACACACTATTCTACAGGTAACTTCTCACATTCTGCTTCTCTCTGAGATTAAGGTACCTTTTGCTTTTATTCAACTATTACCTCAAAAGTGCCATTTCCAAATCTGAGTGCATGGTACTCTCCAGGAAACAATGTAACACTCCTTCTATGTGTACATGTGTGTATGTGTTGGAGTGCCTCCCTTAATACCTTGGAGTCCTCATTTTGAGGTATGGTCAAATGAGGCTGTGGGACTGGGCAGCAGCCAGTCTTGCAGATGCTGAACTGATCTGTACTGGACAAGTGTGAGCTGCATTCTCAGACAAAGTTCTCAGTTTAATGACCAATTTATGACCCCAAGCTTCTCTACTGATTATAAACTGTGGGTAAAGGTTAGAACAAATAAAGCATAGGTATAAGTGCTGGAGCAAAGGTTTCCCTGTGTGGTCATTTGGCCCAGCCTCCATGACAGGGTTCAGAGCTTGGTGACTGGAACAGCCTTCAATACAGCTACTGTTCCTTTGTATAGAGGTGTTTCAGCATCTTAATAAGATCACCTCTGGGCAGCTCTCTCTGGCACTCTTCTACTAGGGCAAACCAAGCATACAATCAAAGGAGCTTAGCAGATTACAAAACTATCAAGGTTCAGTTAATTCAAAAGTTAGTTTAACTTGTATTTGAGCAGTGCCCTGCTTTTAAGGTGTGTGTGTGTGTGTGTGTGTGTGTGTGTGTGTGTGTGTGTGTGTGTGTGTGTGTGTGTGCAGGAGTGGCCTTAGGTCAACTGGTGCCCTAGGCAAAAGGGCTCCATGGCGGCCCCCACTACACCACCCAGTGCCCCCATCCTGGTTTAACTACATTAAATAAATACTGGAAAAGCGCCCCTGCTAGAGCGGCACCCTAGGTGGCCGCCTAGTTGACCTATGCCTAAGGCCGGCCATGTGTGTGTGTGTGTGTGTGTGTGTGTCCTTCAGGAATGTTTCCTGTATATCTGACACTCTCTCCCATAACCGTATTCTGGAGCAGATTTCAGCAGAAGTCATTAAGATCACTTAAAGACCTGGCAGACACCACAGTTTACTTGAAATATCCCGAAATGCAAGGTACTTGTTAAAGCTTATTTTTGACTTGTCTTTCCAAACAGCCTATTTATAGGACTTTTGAAGAGGAGTGGGTACATTTAATGAAATGAAAATATTTCTGGACATGACATATGTTATAGTAACATGAATTATAATGTATACAATGCATATAATTATACACAAGGCATAAGCATATGGCAAACATACTCCACATCTTATTTGTTTACCCCTGCAGAAAGCATTCTTCTTGTTTAAAGGTGTTTTCATGCTACAACTTGACTAAGGTCTACCAATTATCTCTACTGCTTCTTTCTAGAGCATTAGTTCACTGCAAATGTTTTTCGACAAAGTCTTTTTTCTTAAAGAAGAAACATCTTTATTAAATGATCACATATGACATGGACAATCAAACATTTACATAAATGAAAACAAACCATATTGACATAATTTTAGTTGTAAATGTTATGCATCACTTATAATCTGTCCAGTCATTGTCAGTCAAACATTACATAGCTCATTCAAATCCTGCCTTCTCGTTCCTGCTCTACATGTATTTTTTCACAATTCCCATTTTTTCTATGTAATTTGCTCCTACCCTTTTCTAAAGATCCCAACTTTAGTTGTTTTATCTCTGTTACTATATTCACTACTTCTAGTACAGTTGGTTTAGACTCTGATTTCCATTTTCTAGTAATTGCTTTTTTTGGCAGCCACCATAATCAGACTCAGCAAGGCCTTACTATGTCTAGGCAATTCCAATTCTTTACCATAGCTCAATAAATCATTTCTTTACTGATACCAATTTTCTCACCCAGTATCTCTGACAGAGTAGTCTGCAGGGAATCTTCACAGTCGGCCAACTCATTACACTCCCAGAAAATATGTTCACAATTACCGCTTTCTTCCCCATAACATATCCAATATTTGCTGTCTACATGAGGAAAAATTCTTTGGAGTCTGCTTGAGGTATAAAAATACCTATGTAAACACTTCCAAGAAAAGATCCTAAATCTTCTAGATTTTGTTGCATATTTGGGAGACATACATATATCCTCCCATTGTTTCTTTTTGAACTGCTTATCCAATCTCTTTTCTCAATCCTTTCTAGCCTCCTCTGATTGATTCTTATAATTAGCATGCAGTATTTTATATGTTCTACTAATTATTCCTTTTTTAACAGCAGCTTCTGTTCCAGATTCTAATAAAAACTCTAACAGTGCTGGTATTCCACTGAGGTCCCCCCTATTCCTTTCTCTTTATCTGTAAGACATATCCTACACCGATCAATTATATTACAGTGACTATGAAACAGTGGCAATCCACTCTGCAATTAAGTCATGACAAAGGACAAATTATTATCCCAGAAATAAAAATTCAAAAGGGAATATTCCAGGGCGATACTTTGTCACTGCTGCTGTTTTGTCTTGCCCTTAAATGCATTAAGCTGTCTACTTAACAGATTAGGTCTTGATTATAATTTGGCTCCCAGAAAACATCCAAGTGTAAACACTTCTCATCTTCTTTTTGTGGATGACTTAAAACTGTATAGTTCATCAGATGAGTTGAAAGCACAACTGAAAGTGATTAAAAATTTCTCAAGTGATATAAGAATGTCATTTGATTTTGATACTGTGTGAAAGCAACATTTAAAGCAGGAAAGCTGCAGCACCTCAAAAATATCGATCTCGCACAGGAATGTGATATAAAGGAACTTGAACAGGAAGGAATGTGTAAATATTTGGGAACTGATGAAGGATCGGTGCTAAAACATGAACAAATGCAAATAAAACTCAGTAAAGTATAGTTCAGAACACTAAACCTAATATTGAAAACAGTCCTGACATTTAGGAACAATGTCTAAACTATAAATCAATTTATTGGATCAGCTGGACAGAAAATCAAGAAAAATGCTGAACGCTTATGAAATGATTTATAAAAATCAATGTATACCAAGATTATATATCCCTCATTCTGAAGGAGATATGAGCCTTCTCAAAACTGATAACATGTAGATATCTGCAATTGTGGGACTGCATATATATCTTCTGACCTCATCAGATCCAAACATAATGAAAGTTTTAAGATGACTTCCCCCTGATTAGTTTGCGAGAAGAATGTAAGTGACAATTGGGAATGGAAATCAAACTAGAAGTACACAAAAATCAGGCAGCAACTATATCTGCCAAAAAAAAAAAAAAACAAAAGAAAGAATATAAGGAGAAGGATAAGACGAAAAGGCAAGAAATGTGGAAAAGGCTTAAATATTGTGGTAAGTAAATAAAGCTCCTGGAACAACCTAATGTTGATCAGGATTTGATGGAAGAATAGTTAAGAAGAGGTGAATTTAAACCAAAAGATGACAGGTTAATATTTGCAGCCTAGGATAGTGGACTACGTACATGTTGGTTTGCAAAATCCACTGAGCATGCAGGAGAAACAGATAAATTCAGGATCTGTAAAACAGAACTGGAAACATTTGCACATTTTGTTGCTGGGTGTGATACACTAAATAGCAGAGGGCCTGTATACTGAAAGGCATAATAATGTGGCAAGACTGTTGCACTGGAGTTTGTGTAAACATTACAACAGTGAAGCAGATGAGAAGCATTGGAAATTGCAGCCACAAAGCATTATAGAGAATGATGAAGTTTATATCACAAGGGATCACCCATTACCAATAGTTCAAAAAACAGATGTGAGAAAAACAGATATAGTAGCACATGAAAAGAAGACAAAAGTAGCACTGACCACTGAAATTACTTCACCCAGTGATTACAGTGTGTTATGTTCAGAGACACAAAGTTATAAGAATTTACAGTCATACTTAAGACATGCTACAGTACATGTAACTCTATGAAATGCAGAAGGAATCACTTCTGAGCGCATTGCAGGTGCTGCATACAGCATTTTTAGATAACATTAAATAGTAAAACAATACTAATTTCATGAACTTTAATCATACCCTGACTTATGAATGGGATCCATTCCCGTCATGGTATTAGAAATCCAAAAGACTTGAAAAATTAAAAAATGAGACAAGTAACCTCACACCCTGACATATACTGTTCTGCTACACTAGTGTTTTAGTAACTGAATTACACACAAGTGGACATTTAACACTTTTAGTTTCTCAGTCCCTTATGTAGAACACTACCAAATGCCTTAGCAAGGTCACAAAAAGTAGTGTGCACTGTCAGCTTTTCAACAAATGCTGCTGTTCAGAGAATGAGAGAATGTCACAACATTCAAAAGGCAAAATCTTTCTGTGATAAAACCATACTCTGTTCTATATCCAGGACTTTTTTTGAGATGGTACGCACTGGTATGAGACAGGTAACCTCACACCCTGACATATACTGTTCTGCTACACTAGTGTTTTAGTAACCGAATTACACACAGGTGGACATTTAACACTTTTAGTTTCTCAGTCCCTTATGTGGAACACTACCAAATGCCTTAGCAAGGTCACAAAAAGTAGTGTGCACTGTCAGCTTTTCAACAAATGTTGCTGTTCAGAGAATGAAAGAATGTCACAACATTCAAAAGGCAAAATCTTTCTGTGCTAAAACCATACTCTGTTCTATATCCAGGGCTTTTTTTGAGATGGTACGCACTGGTACGGTGTACTGGTACCTCGGTCATGACACATACCTCTCAACCATACAGTCCGTATCGAAATTTAACACTTTTAATTTCCCCGAGTGTCCCCTTTAAATCTCGATTTTTTTATTTTCTATTTTTATGGTTAAGGCCAGGCATGCTGATGTCATCAAGCACCACCAGCATAACTCAGTATTATCAACATGCAGGGTGTTCATGACGTGCATGCCCTTTGAGCCTGCAAGCAGCCTTTTAGTTTTTTAGAGTACAGTCATAGACTGTAGACAAATAATTAAATGTAAGGGTAAAAGTTCAATCAACCCCAAAAAATATAAAAAAAGAGAAAAATATTTCCTGTTAAAGTCCTAGATGGCATCTGCATCAAGTACTGCCTAGTGCATACAATGTGATTGACTCATCTTAAGCAGTGTTTGTAGCAGGTATGTTTTGGTAGGTATTGGCAAAGGCGTCAAATCAGCTATGCCAGATATGACGAAATAATATAATTAAAGTCAGTTGTTTTTGAGATCACCATTTCTGGTGATTAATTTCTGTAGGAAATCAAAATGTTTTCTTCCTTGTTTAGTTAAACTGAAATAGCTAGCTATACTTTTATATGTAAACAATGTATTGAAAAGAGAAACTGTGAAACTAATAAGAAAGTCAAGAGAGTTGAAGGATTGTGCACCAATCTATTGTTTATGTTCCTACATCCCTGTTCCCTTTTTCTCTCCCTCTTCAAATGGTATTGTGTTTTGGGAATGTATGCTCCTAATAATTTATCTTGGGGAATACAGTCTACTGTGAGGCAAACTTCTGAGAGAGCCTTAATAAGGGAGGGCAGTGATCTTTAAAGTGAACTTCGGTAAGGCCATTATTTAACCATATTATAAAAATGGGCATATAGTACTGGAAAGGTATATGGTTTCAAAGAAGTGCTCATACGCAGGATGATAAATCATAGGCTTTTAAATATTTCATATTGGTTCTCTGAAATTTGTGGAACAAGAATTGGATTTTCTAAGTTACATACTTGGACTATATTTTTGCTTTAAATGTTGCTTGAAGCGGTGACACAGATGCAGGCAAGGACAGACAGACAGACACACACACACACACACACACACACACACACACACACACACACACACACACACACACACACACACACACACATTGGAGATCAATTGCTTGACCACTGAATAATACACCAATGCACTGTACGAACACATACACAAATGCATGGATCTTGCCATACCCAGCAGAACCAAGATGCTCTCCTCCAAAAAAAGGAAGCCAATCTGGTGGTCCCCTGCCATAAACAAACTCTACAACAGAAGGAAGAAACTGATGTGGAATAAGGTGAAGTCCCAAGACTGGAAAAACTCCCTTATCAGCCTCAACAAAAAGTTGAGATCCCTCAACAAATCCTCTAAAGCTAGCTATGAAAACAGAATTGTAGCATACAGTAAAGACAACCACAAGGCCTTCTATAGTTATGTAAAGAATCTCCATGGCAATACTCAGATTTGTTCTGAGCTACTGCACAATGGTACCTCCTATTGCCAATATACTGGCCGACAGATTCAGTGCCAACTTTACCCCCCCCAAGTGACCAGTCACAATACCAGTAGATTGCCAGGCACCCAGTACTGCTGCTGCACAGGTTAAAACAGCACTGTCCAAGGCCAAAAATATAGCTTCTATAGGACCTGTCAATATCCCTGGCTGTGTTCTACATGAACTACAGAGTGAACTTGCACCTCACCTGTGTGCCCTGTTCAATCACAGCCTCACCTCAGGCTTTATCCCTACAGAATGGCTCACTGCTACAGTCATCCCTCTCCACAAAGGAGGAGTGACTACAGACCCTGGGAACTATCGCCTCATTAGCCTGATGAGTCTGATATGCAAAGCTATGGAACGCATCATTGTGGACTTAATAAACAAAGATATAGGGAATTTCCAAACTCTGGATCCCACACAGTTTGGTTTTGTGAAGGGTACATCATGCCTGCTCAACTTGGTCAACGTCTTTAAGTCAGTCACCAGAGCTGTGGATGAAGGCAAGGCGGTTCATACAGCCTACCTTGATCTGGCTAAGGCCTTTGATACCATTCCCCACTCAGGAATCATAGAAAAACTCACTAAGCTAGGCATTAAACCCTATATCACTAGGTGGGTTGCAAACTAGCTCACATGTAGAACTCACAGTGTGGAAGTAGCTGACTCCAAGTCAGACTACCAACCAGTCACAAGTGGAGTCCCACAGGGTTTGGTCCTGGGTCCTCTCCTGTTTAGTATCTACTTCTCTGAAGTCCAGGCCAAGACAAAGGGACTCTGGCTGACAAAGTTCACAGATGACTGCAAGTTGGAAGCTATTAGTAACTCCCCGAATTATGTTGACATCCTAAAGAAACTGAGACCAACGACCGGTGTCAAAACCATGGCCTCAAGCTCAATGCCAAAAAATGTGTCATCATCCCCTTTGGGAAAAACATGGTTCCCATGAATTACCACATTAATGGTAGTCCACTGAACACAGAAGGCATTATAAGAGATCTGGGAACACAGGTTGACAGCAACCTCTCTTTTGACCACCACATTGCCACTGTAGTCAGAAAGTCCTTCTATGTGACACATCTCATTACTAAGGGTTCTGCATTCAGAAAGAAAAAAGTTATTGCCTACTCTTCCCATATTAAGCCAATCATTGAGTACAATCTCCCATTTGGCATGTACCTCACTAAACACCTGCAACAACTGGAGAGGCCACAAAAGTACCTCACAAAGAGGATCCTAGGCCTTAAACATTTGCCCTATATGGACAGACTAAAAAAACTCCAACTATTCCCTGTCTCATATCGCCTACTCAGAGGCGATATCTGCTTGACTTACAAAGCCATGTCTGACCCAGCTCTGTTAGAAATGCTTCCCATGTCCTTAGTGATTAGTTCCATGATATGTCTTTCCATAGCTTTGCAAATAAGACTGGTAATCCTGGGTTTGTGGAAGGTCCCCCTTATGCATGGGAATAGCTGTAGCTTTTTTCCATTCACTTGGTACCAAACTTGTATGGTGGCTGAAGCTGAACAGTGTTGTTAAGATGCAGTATTTTTAACTTTTGATAGTGTTTTAGGACTTGGTCTTGCATGATAGGAGGTGAGCCAGTTTCATGTTTATCTTAAGGGAAAAATGGAGGGAAGAGAGGAGTAAAGTTAGAGTTGAATTTATCAACCAGTAAGTAGACTCTGTCTTCAGCCTTAGTGTAGGCAACATCGCTCACAATCAGCTCAGCTCACTGCTGCACCATGGTTTTGAGATTATGATTATAATGGTTATTACCAGCATAAAAGCCACATGATTATCTCTGGCTTGGCTAGCTATGTCAGCCTCAAACTTGGCTTTGGTAGATCTAATTAAATTTCTGAGTTGTTTGTTTATTTCAGTGATGAGGGCTCTAGCATTCTAAGAACTTTTCTTCTTAGTTTCGATCAAAATTATCTTCCTTTTGTTGTAATGCTTGCTGATAGTATGGTTCCACATATGGCTCATTTCTAGGGATGCCCTGCACTTGTTCCAACACTGTACAGCTGCAGCTTATGCACCTGTTTACATGGTGGTATAGTGTGTTGGTATATGTACATGTGTAATTCAGCTAGTTAATTAGGTTTGGTGAGATTTGAAGCTTGCCAAAGTATCACTTAAGAGTAGGTAGTTTGCAGCTGCATAACTATGGCGGGATGAGAGAGGCAACTGCCCTTAATGTTAAGTGTTTGGGGGTTGCAATCAGCTGACCCTGATCTCTAATGCAATACTGGATTTTAGAAGCTAGTATTGCATTTGCTGTCAAACCTGAGTGCTGAAGCACTCCCAGTGTGATATAAACTGTAGCATCACTTTATAAGAAGATTTTTTTAAATAAAATGGAAAAGGACCATTGGCAGGGCAACTGTATTGGACATAAATGGCTGGGCAAGAGGTGGGGCATGTTGAGCATCTTCCCGCCTGGTTGATGTGCCAGTAGGAGGAACAACCGTTTTTTTTTTTTTTTTTCTCTTCTTTGCTTCTGGTAATTTGTTTTAGAGAAATTTCTAAAAGTAACTTGGGTGGACAAGATTTCTGGTTTTAGTTTGATTTCAAAGGAGACTGCATTATGATCAGATCTAACAAGTGATGAAGATATGCAAGGAATGGTGCAAGATGCTCCCATATTAATAAGGAAACAGCCAAGATATTGCTATTACTACTCTGACTAATTATCATGTTAATCGTGACCTGTGTTAATTACAGGAAGTATAACTATGGCTGGGGAGCAGAAAAGTCATAGAACTGTCACTATGACAGCTAAAATACTGCAATCCATAGCTGGATTTTGTAGTATTTAGTTCACAAGTTCATAGGAGATTACTAAGCTAACAGCTTAATATCCCTTAAAAGCCTGGCCAGTATAACCTGATTTTTACCCAAAATACCAACCCCAGGGGCAGTGCAAGAGCATGGCATGGATTTGTGCCTATGCATTGGGTATTTTACAGATTGTCCTTGTCCATAAGGGACATAGGCACTATCCAAGTGTGAATCTGTGATTCCCCATCCACTGATCCAAACTGCGCTTAGAGAGGGCCAGGGAAGGGTTCTGCTTAATGTGAACAGGAAGCCTTCCAAAGGAGGAGAAATCGTTAAGACACATATCTATCTCTCCAGCATGTTTTGTTTGAGTTGTTGACTAAGTTTAGAACCCTAGATTGGATAACCTCTGTACCGTTTGACTTCTGGATGTATAGCAGCTCCATCAAGGCTGGATTTGGTAGTGCCCTTTAGGTCAGGCATAAGTCACCCCTTAATAGTCAGTAGGAGACAAAGTAAAGAGATAGGGCTTTTAGTCTAGCTGCATAGGACATGTTGTTTACACCCTGTATTTTCTTTGTGAGGAATCTCTGAGGTCGCTCCAGCTGCTGTAATTGCCTATTCAAGTATATGCCAAAAGGCGCACTGTACTTGATTATTGGTCTAATGAGGACCGAGTACAACAGGACTATAATTTGCTTTGATCTGGATGCTATACATTTCCTTATAAGTTGTGCCATATAGAAGGGCTTCCTCGGCACTGTGGATAGATGGCGGTTAAATTTCAGGCTACTATCTGTGTACCTAGATCTCTCACCTCTGAGTCTACTCTTAGGGGTGTACTACTGATGTAATTTGCAGGGGTATCTGACAAGGGTATGACTGCATTTTTTACATTTAGTTTTAGGCCATGATTCTGGCACAGATCATTTGTCTAATCTAGACCATCCTGAATTATTGTTGGAGGGTTCAGTGATTGTCCCCAGCTTTCAGTCATCAGCAAACTTTGTCATCCAGTGGCGTTCCACATTAGCCTTGACTTCAGAGACATATATTCCAAACAGGAGCAAGTGAGCACCTCTTCATATATGGGTCTGTGTGTTTGGTTTTTTGAAGGTGCAATGACTGATGTGTGTGAGTGGCTGACAACCTGTTTGTTGCTTTTTGTGTCTGTATGTGAAAGTCCAGTCTCTAGTGTTAATGTGTAACTCCATCTCTAACATACTGTATTAGTCTGTTGAAGAATTAAGTGGGCTGTCAGCATACATAAAGCAATTGTTGCATTGCCTCAAGATGACCACATCCACCAAGTCAGATGCACAGATAACAGGAAAGTGCACTTCCATGGTTACAGGTCCTAATGTGTACTTGAAAGGAAATGAGTGAAGGGTGTTCATAACTGGATGAGTTAAGGGTGCTTACTTGGTATAATCTGCAGTTAACCTAATCAGTAATGCTGCTCAACACCAAACTAGATCCTCTCTGAGCAATAGTCCTAAGTGCTATAATAAGGTAAACAGCACTGTAACCTTTCACAGTATAATCAATAGACCTGGGTGCTATAAAAACGTAAATTGCACAGTAAGCTTTCACACTTTAATGTAAATGACCAATGTTTCCAGATGTCTCCATCTGTACAGGGCAATAGCTCAGTGAGCAGCACCGTGCAATTGTGCCAAATTTGTACCAGTACTTGAAATGCAGAATGCTGAATACTGAGTCCTCTAGCCAATAAAATAATTACACTTAAAGCCCTTTATAGAGGCACTAAAACAAGGAAAGCTGATTAATAAGCCCCCAACCAATAAAACAACTACATGCAGGAATCTCTAGTGTGTTTCCCCAACCTACAGACCAGGCTACCACCTACTGCCACTAGATGAAAAATCCACTGTCCTCTTGATGTAAAAAACACTGCTTTATCACATAGCTAACTAGATAATGAATTCAGAGCAAGCAAATAAATAGAACAGACAATGTGAGGTTAAATGCACTTTCTTTTTTCAAAATAAGCACAAAAGGCAAACAAATAATTCAAGATATAAACAGCAGTGTAGAAAGGGAGGAGCTTATAAAGCTCAATTTACAGTATGGGTGGTCAGCTTAAAAATCACCAAGTTTAAAAGGTAGATTAAAGGAGTGAGAAGATGAGTGGGAAAAATAACCAGCAGGAAGATTCCAACAGTGCTTGTAGTTTTTGCAGGACTTGTGTCTTATCAGAAAACATGTGGACACAAATTCTCTGTGTATTTAAGTATCACTCAAGAAACAAATTAACCAATAAAAAAAACATGTGAAATGTGCTGCCTAGGGAATTTATGTGTCTATGTTCCACACAGAACAAAAGCACCAAGACAAGCAGATTTCTTAAAACAGAAAACAAAATGGAGCAGGTAAAACAGAAAGCAGCCTATCAGTTAGGCAACTTGCATTGTGTTGATTAACACAGATTTATTTGAGACTCACATGGTTACACTGTCAATGGCTGGTAGTTAAATCTCCAATATGAGTTGAATTTTCATTGATTTTTACATCCAGGGCTTTAACAACCACTTACGCTTGGAGAAAAAAGATTGTGCTAAATTGTTACTTCCAAAGCTGTCACGACTAGTTTGTAGAGGAGTTAAAGATTTTGTCTTTCCTTGTTTGTGTACCACATAATTGTGGTGCTCTCTGTCACTAATTTGAGAGTATCTGGTGTCCAAAGTAGGTGCAGAGCTTTATCTCTTTGATACTGATATGGCTCTTTTTTAGTAAGAGGTTCCATGCACATTGAACTTTGGTTTCTAAGCAGCAAGCTCCCATGCAAAGTCTTAAGCATCTGCTGCAATGCTTTGAGATGGAGGAGATTGTACAAAGGGGCCCCCAGACTGAGGTCTATCTAATTGGCCCAACATAGCAATTCTTGAATTTGATAAGGAATGGTCAGTATTTCTTGTTTGAGAGAATTCTGGTGCTGAATCCATAATGACCTAAGATGCCACTGGAATTTCCTCATATGAAGCCTGACCTAAAGGATTATGAGAATGATTGAAACCATGAAACCCAGGGCTTTTAGAAACTCTCATGCTGAGGCAGACTTCTAGTTTGATTGAGAGAGTGGATTGTGTATGCTGCTGTTCATGGATGAAGGTAAAAATGCTGTTTTTAGACACCCAGTTAAAATAGGAATAAGGAGTACTTCTTTAGACTTAGAGTGAACCCTAAATTCTGGACAGGATTCATAGAAAAGTTCAAGGCCTTTAGACTCTATGCACTGGAAGTAGCTTGAAGTAGACAATCATTTAGATAAGGACAGATGTGAAAACTTTGGAGTTTGCAAAAAGCTATCACTGGGGGCAAGTACTTTGTACTTTGTACCTTGCTGTTGTGAAAAGCTGTAAGGGCATAAAATGTTTGTGGATAGGGATGTATGAATAAGCATCCTTTAAATCCAGAGTTATCAGAAGAGCATTAGGAGTCTGAAACTAACAAACAATAATTGTTTGCAGAGTTGACATATATTTACCTCTACGAAATGTGCAAGAAAGTTTTAAATATGGTGCAGATTTATACCAACATACTGGAGTATGCCTGATGTTGATGTATGCTTCAAGTGGGAAAGATCTGAAGCATCAGCAGGCTGGACAGACAGACTTGACTCTTGTAGGAGAAAGTCCCAGGTGTTCAGAATACTTCAACAATCATTTAATAAAAAAAATACTATAGTAGGATTTGAGGTAGTTGTGGTTTAGGCCTGTAAAGGTAAAGGAGTGTTAGTAATAATAATTTTGTAACTAGCCACATTTTCTTCTGCTAATTGTTTAAAACCTTGTTTGTAACAACTCACATACTTGTCTGCCAATTGTTAATACTCTGTATAATTGAATTGCCTGAGGAGCTTTTTTTCTCTCCAGGTCTCTGCTTGTAAGATTCTATAGCTGAATGTTACTACTATGCTACTAAAATTAAATAATTGTTTTCTAGTCCTGAGGAGCTTTTCTCCCTGGGTCTCTGCTGAAAATGAGCCAAAAGCTCAGCCAGACTAACCCGGGTAACAAATGTAAAATAAATAAATAAAAATAAATGTGTTGTCCAAAGAGTATGAAGGTAAGTAGCAATGTAAGCAAGCAGAACTAGGATTGCTATTTGTAGGATATAGAGAACTCTGTTCTAATGACTTTCAGGAAGGAGACGACTGATAATGGAAATTGGTGCGAGTAATGTGAGAATTCTGTTTTGGGGTTGTAATAATAGTGGGAGTGGCTATGTGTGTTGTCATTATAATGATTACAGGATTACATAGTACTTTTTGTAGTATAGCTCAGTAAGGAAGTTAGTACGAATTGGACTGGATTTAACTGGAAATGGAGTTGAGATAAGTTGTGACTACTGGATAACAGCACCATATAAGATGGAAGAATTGATGTTAAATGTGGAGTAAGGGGGAATTGGATGGGAATTGAAGGTAGTATAGTGTAGTGAAGTCAGCCTGGTGTAGTAAGGGTGAGCAGAGTACTGATCCCCTACTATGAGTGTAACCTTGTCCAAAAAATAAATAATCTATGGAAATGAAAGTACTCTTTCTTGAAGAAGTTAAACAGGCAAAACAAGACTAGGTAAACATTGCTGGTAAGTACAGAGTGTAATAATAGTAGTATTAGTTGCTCTACTAAAATATAAATAGGGAAAATCCAGATATTATTAGGAACTCTCTGAAGGAGAACAGGACTTTGGAAGAATGTTTTGAAAATCATACCCCATAAACCAGTGACAAGGTAGCTCTCCAACCATGCTTGTTTCATAGGGGTGCTGTGAAAAGCTCAAAAGTCAAGAAAATAAAATGATAGTACAAACCCAAAACAGTGAATCTACAATATTTTCTGCGATCTTTGTAGATATGGATGTGTAAATCAATTATGGGCATGGGATAGCTATTATACTTTGAAATGCTATTCAGTTTCCTAAAGCCATTACACATTCTTAATACCTCCATCTGGTTTAGGACCTAGTTCTACAAGGCTCCTGAGTTACTCAGTGCCTCCCATATTTTCGGATCTTCTGTTAATGATTATTGCAACTCAGTACTATGAAGGATTCCATTTAACCTTCACTCAGCTATTCTCAACATCAGAAAAAACAAAACTACCTATTATAAATCAAGGAAAAGCAAAGGTGAAGCAGCCCACAGCAGAAATAATGCATAAAAGGTTCTGTTTATTTAAAAATGTTAGCGATTTCATGGCTATTACTGCCACTTGATCAGACTATGATACAAAAAAAATCAATTTCACATTCTCTTTTTAAACGGACTTTAACCAATGAGAAGCATATATTAATTAATCAACTAATTAACCCATCCGGTTATAGCTGTAACGCTTATTCATCTTTACCTATAAGAATGCAAACAAATAATTTTTAAAAACAATGCTGACATAAATTAAATGAATTATAATAAATACACACATATATATATATATATATATGGTTCCCTATGAAACCATCGAATTTACACTACATCGAAAATGAGAAGATCGGGACTTCGAAATTGAAATTGCAAACCATCGAAAACGGAAATCGTCGACTTCCAAAGCGTCGAAAATGAAGGTAGGTGAAGTGTGCGTTAGTGTCGGAGCTTGGGCTAGGGGTGGGTAAGTGAGTTAGGGTTAGGGTGCAGGTAGGTGAAGTGTGCGATAGTGTCGGATCTTGGGCTAGGGGTGGGTAAGTGAGTTAGGGTTAGGGTGCAGGTAGGTGAAGTGTGCGATAGTGTCGGAGCTTGGGTTAGGGGTGGGTAAGTGAGTTAGGGTTAGGGTGCAGGTAGGTGAAGTGTGCGATAGTGTCGGACCTTAGGGTTAGGGTTTGGGTCAGGGCTAGTGTGTATGCTATGTAGTGTAGTATAACTGTATTTATAACTTCTCTCCTGTATGTTCTGCACTTTCCATGAAGTCGATGTTTTACATGTCGACGATTTCTGTTTTCGCTGTTATGTACTTTCGATGGTCTAGTCTCGATGTAGTCATTCTCGATGTAGTGTAAATTCGATGGTTTCATAGGGAACCATATATATATATATATATATATATATATATATATATATATATATAAAACAGAGTTCATCTGAACACTCTGTTCTTAAGTACAGGCTTAATACAAATTTTATCATTCAGTCCTTTCCCTTTGTTACCTCTCATCCTAATAATCCATTTTAATTCATTTGTTTCTACCCTATTTTCTATGTCATCTTCCTGTATGCTTTCTGTAATAGTTTCAATTATGTGAAATTTGAATTTATGTTCTGGTCCATTTATATGGACATGTTTGGCTAAAGCATTAGAACATATTAAATGGTTAATGTTATATACATGTTCACGTATTCTATCACGCAATCTACGATCAGTCTTACCGATGTAGAATGCTGAGCAAATTTGACATACAGCCAAATAAACTAAATGACAGGTTTCACAATTTGCAAAAACATTAAAATTCATAACTTTCCCAGTATCTGGACATATAAATTAATTATTTGTGTCAATATATTGACACCAATTACAATGGGAACATTTGGATGTACCTTTAAAGCAGGAGGGCTTATATCTTCATTCACTGTGCATGGGTAGCAAAGCATTCTTTTTAAGTTTTTCTTATTCTTATATGTAAACCTTGGCTTGTTTCCTACAATTGATTGTATATCTGTATCAGTACTGAATATCGACCAATTATTTTTAAAAATACTCTCTATCTTAAATATATTATTAGAATAAATCAGGGGTACTCTAATATAATTATCCTTAGCTATTTTATGTCTACTACAATATCCCTCAGAAAAATAGGGTCTCCCTTCATATTCTCTCATTCTAGTTAAACTATTCAGACTCATATCAATTTCTCTTTTATTATATCCTCTCAGATGAAATCTTTCACGTAATGCAGAGGTCTCACTTTCAAAATCTGCATCACGTTTAAATGTTAATGATGCAGATTTTGAAAGTGATAAAATTTGTATTATGCCTGTGCTTAAGAACAGAGTGTTCAGATGAACTCTATATCTCTGAACTCTGAAATCCTTGAATGTGTTACTCATCATTTTGGTGACTTTATTGGGTGAAGCTCTCATACCGCTGGTGTCTTTCAGGTTTGACTTTTCTACAATTTACCTATTATAAATACCTTGGTATTTGGACTGATCACTCCCTTAACTTCTCTCTTTCATACTAAAATATCCAGAACAGCCATAAGCTAAGGTATTATACTATCCCAGCACAAATATGGCCTCCCTTCATAGCCTAAACATCAATAACAAACTCCACACCCATTCAAACAATAATCAGTAAGACTTGTATTTTATTTTACTGCCATTTGATGGTCATACCCAGCAAAATAAGCTTATAATCCCACACAATGGAATCACAAGGACAAAATATTAAGTAGTTAGCCCCAAACAACAAACAGCCAATGAAACACACCAGAAAGAAAGGCAACAATACATTAACCACTTACCTCAGCAAAGACTGCAACCACAAACTGACCCCATGGAAACAAAGGTTACACAAACATAAATTCAGAGGACTTCAATCATCACAGAAAACTTAGAGCACATAGAGCACACATGCACAGTAATCTGCAGCAATGCTCACCTGCACCAGTCAAATAAACCCCAAACACTTCTGGAAATTTCTTCTTTAAATTGACAGATCCAAACCCATTTGAGAAGCAGACACAAAGGAAAAGCCAAAACTAATAAAACCATAAGTTTTTCTTTCTTTCTTTCTTTTCCCCTCCCAAGCACAATTTCACCAAGAATTTACTCCAAGAACTATGAACTCAATAGAGCAGGTCTGACCAGTCAAAGCAACAGGGGGAAGGGAACAAAGAAGGTCAGCATGCAGGAAAAAAAGGGCAGGGAAGGAATGGCAAACCAAACATTGCAAACACTGGAAATAGATTAGCAAAGCCACAGAATACAAATAGCAAACTGGGGTACAATAAAATAAACAGTCAGTCAAAAGGAGGGGAAGCATGTTCTCAAGCCACTGAGGAAAGGGATACAAAAATAACACAGCTCTAGAAGTTTTGGAAGAAACACCGGGCAATGCAGACACAAAAGTTAAACTAACACACAGAACTAAGGGTGAGTGGAAAAACTTTATTTACAAAAGCACTTCATAACAGGATAGATATAAGTAGAGGTCACTAAGAACCATGCTGAAAGGGGCAGTTAACAATGACTATGGTAATCAACTATTAACTATCAGAACTGACAGTAGCAGTCTAGGAAAGATACACTGGAAGAAGTCTAAGAATGACCCTATAAAGAGTACAAAAACTCACCACAAAAATAAATACAGTATGTTAACATGTCCACAGTCCTTAGCTAAAATATAAAGGGGATACAGCACTTGTGTATAGAATGTAGCATGTGATGAGATGAACAGTGGAGCTTATGGGCAAAACAAGAAGGTCATAAATGCAACTTTTAAATCAAACTAATTCAAATTGGACACCAGGATATTAACTGGTATCTATGTATTGTATGGTAGCAGAGGGTTACAGGAACAGACACACACATTATATATATATATATATATATATATATATATATATATATATATATATATATATATAAACATCTTTTTTCATATCAAAAGACAGAAATGATATTGACAAAAAATGGGGAAAAAGAAGAAAGGGAGAAAATACACTATAAATAAAACAGAAAAAGGGGCAAAGACAAGAGAAAGAAAATATAGAAGTAAATAAACATGAAAAGAGGAAGTACAGAAGGACTGAAGGAAACAGTACTAGAGAAGCAGTAACAGCAATGACAGTGAAACTGGTAGATAAGTGCACTCGTAGAAAAAGGAAGAAAAGCAAGAAATGGAAAATAGAGAGAGGTAGACAGCAAAGTAGGCCAGGCAGGAAAAAGAAGGGAAATGGGGTAACACACTAATGGGTACAGGTACACAGTGTAGCCAAGGACAGTTAGTAGGGTGACTATCAAGCCCAAGGGGAGAGACAAGAAATTTAAAAGTCATGACCTGGAATATGGGAGAAATATCAAACCCAACCAAGGGAAGTAGAATTATCAAAAATGTATCAGAGAAGAGGATGATATCTGCGTGCTACTGGAGACAAAATGAAGGGCAGAGGAAGTAGAAAAGCTGACAAAGAGACTATCCAGTAGAGGTGGCAGATCATATGAGAGGGTAGGAAGAAAAGGAGATACCATTCTATTTAGGAGAGGGATATCAATAAGAGAAGTAAAAGTAAGCAGGATTGAAGAAAGATGGTGGTTAATACGGAAGGGGGAAATAGAGGGGGAGAAATGGAAACTATGAAATATGCATGCACCAAATGAGGACAGCAACAAATTCTTCAAAAGATTCTTTGGAGATTGGAGCCAGTCAGTAACCCAGGTACAAATGGAATGTATTGGAAGGGATTAAAGTGTAACAATAAATCCAGACCTGGACAGAAAAGAGGGGAAGAAGGAATACAGTGCATCAAAGAAAAGGACTTAATGAAGGAAATGAGTAATGGTGGATGGAATGACATATGGAGGGACAGACAGGAGAAAGGAAAACAATTCACTTTAACAAGAAGGCAAACAAATCAGGGAAGCAGGCTTGACTGGTTTCTGAAGAGATTAGAGGGTGCAAAAAAGGTAGTGAAAATAGAAATACTAGATAAGGGTTGGGAGGGTGGCCTAATGGTTACAGTGTTTTCCTTACAAACACAAGGTGCAGGGTTTGAGTATCACAAGGGATAATTGGCTAAGCTTAAAATGGCTCGCAAGGGCTTTTAGCTTAGTACTAACCTATGAACCTATAAGTCCATCTCTGACCATGCTTCAGTAATGGAGGTAGAAATGGGAATGGGAAATATACCACAATGGCAATGGAAATGGGATGCCTCAAAATGGAGAACAGAGAACTAGCAGAGAAAACTTAGGGAAGGGGTGAGGAGAATCACAACAGAAAACCAGGATAACAAGCTAGAGATGAAAGAACAGTGGTGGAATGGGATGGAAAGAAAGTGGCGATAAGAGGCTGGATGATGTATGAGGCAAGGAAATACAGGAAAAACAAAGAGACCAATCTAAGAAGGTGGGAGCAGGATGTGAGACAAATACAAAGGAAGATGGATAAAACAAAAATAAACCATGAGAAAGAAGCAGAATAACTCTGAATCAAAAGCAAAATAGAAAGGATAGACGTCACAGATATCAAAAGAAAAATGGCCAAAGTAAATGTGTCTCATGGCTGCAAGAATAGAAAGCAGCAAAGGCTTTGACAGGGAGACTTAAAAAGGGATCACCAAGCTTAGAACAAGATCTGGGCAAGTAGTAAAGGGGAAAAAGAAAAGGAGGAGGTAATAAGGAGTTTCTTCCAGGAGATATACAAAGAAAATATGCACTTGAAAAGGCCCAGGGCAAGGAACAGGAAAGAAGTAAATACCTCAGAGGGAGAAAAGGATGAACTAGATAGGCTGATAACAACATTAAAAGTTAGACTAGTTTAAAAAAATTAAAGGGAGGCAGAGCAGCAGGCCAGGATGGATACCTCATTGAATTCTAGAAACTAGTAAGCACATAAATAGAATAAGAACTAACAAGGGTAAACAACATGGATAAAAAAAGAGGGTATCCTCCCCAATACCATACAAGAAGCATGAATAATCTTGAAATCCAAAGAAAAAGGTGAAATAACTAATGAACAGCAGTGGGAAAATACTAGCAAACTTTCTAGTCACAAGAATTGAGAAATTCCTTCACAAATATATACAGGAAGAGCAAGCTTGTTTTATAAAAGGGAGAATATCACTGGACAGCTGCTGGGAGGTGCTCAGTTTCATTGAAAGGCAAGAGGAAATAGGGAACCAAAAAAGCAGGAATGATACTGTTTGACATAGAAAAAAATTTTGACTCATTAAAATGGGATTTTATGTACCAAATTCTGAAAGAATGGGGAGTGGGGGAAGCATTTAGGAATTGGATAAAGGCAATGTATAGACAACAATTAGCAAAAGTAAGCATAATGGGGAACTAGACATGGAGGCTCTTAATCCAAAGGTGCACAAGATTGGGATGCTCACTATCCCCATGCCTTTGATGGAAGTCTTGGTGAGTGAGGTAAAGGAGGCACTGCAAGAACTAGAAATGCAAGGGGAGATAGCTAAGTTCCTCTTATTTGCAGATGACTGCATCCTACCAGCTAAAGATATAAACACAGCAGCAGGCATAGTTATGAAAAATTTGAAAACTTCAACCATGTGGCAGGGGAAACCTAAAACAACAGTGTAGGTAAAAATAGCAGGAAGAATGGATAAAGGAGTTGCAATAATAGGGCTAAGCATGCCAATGAGGCCAGGAGTGAAATACCTAGGATTAGAGGTATGGGAGACAGTAAGTTTGATGAGGGAAAAGGACTACACAAAACTTGAGAGAAAAACAGGAGAAATACAGAGAAAGTAGGGTGACAGGATCTCAACCATAACAGGCAGGAAGAACATAGAGAAAATTATGAGAAACCCCAAATAAGTTATATGCTACGGCATGTCCCCATGACTGGAAGGGAGGAGATAACAAAAACACATCCAAAACCACTGTGACAAATTCATATGGGGAGGGAAGAAGAACAGGATCAACAAAGGAAGACTTAGAACAAGCACAAGCAAATGAGGGTGAGGAATGCCAACACTGAAACCATAAACCAATGGTTAAAGACAACAGAAAAGAAACTAGGCAAAAAAGACAGGGAGGAAAAACAGGGCAAGAGAGAAAGTAAAGAAAAATTCAATAGAAACTACAAAAGCAAAGACCCAACTAGCACTAAACCAAATAGGACAAAAAGAAATGTTAGAGAACAGTATAGGTTTAGAGGGACGGATATCGGAAAGGACAGGAAAAAGAAAAAAGAATCATGGTAGAAGAGGGATGGCACATGCTAGGGTAAATCCTCCAGGAAGATCAAGAAGGACAGATAACACTGGTTAAAGGAGAGGAATTGGAAGGTGTGTGTAAAATAATAAAAGGGGTGGTGGAAAAAATCAGTGTGAAAGAAATATTAAGAAAAATAGAAAACAGCATAGACTGCTGAAGAAAAGAAGAAATGGATACAAATGGAATGGATGGAAAGAGAGAACTGGACTTTTTTTTACAAAGGCATTGGGCAGGACAAGAAGAAGAAAGATTTACCAATAGATCATTTACCAAGATAATTATCAACATGACTCAGTCATAGTCCATGTGGTAGTAAATGACCTGAGATGTACCTCCGTAGAGTATATGAAGAGAGGCATCATAGGGCTCTGGGAATATGTGTCTCAGGCTGGTTATGAGTCTAGCATTGAGCAGCATTTTACCTTCTCCTATGATGATGCCACAATACAAACAAAAGATGACTGACTTTAATAATTGGCTTAGTTTCTGGTGTCATTCTAATGGGGTGCAATATTTGCCAGCATGGAAGGAGATGGTCAACAGACCATGCTACTTTGCCAGGGATGGTCTGCAACTCTCCCCTCTAGGCTTTTGAATATTAGCTAAAACACTGTCTTCCCAAAAGTGCCTTTTTTAAGCATTGCCAAACTGACAGTACTTCCGATATAGCAAATAAAAAACAAGAAAATCTAAAGGCATTACTGCTCAATGCTAGGAGCCAAAACAAAAAACGCCACCCCCCCGAAAGCTGTCTTTACCCTAGAGAATGCTAATGTCTGTGCAGTCTCTGTGTTAGAAAAATATGTATTAGTAATATGCTTAGTGCATTCGAGGTTTAAAAAGGGTTAACACATTTATTCTATTTCACACTGCATAAATCTGTACGAACTGCAGAAGCATTCCAATCTTGTAATGTCATGAAACGCAGTTATGATCTTTGCTTATGCTTTGGAAATTTACAGGGAAGCATTCAATTTCTGCTAGTGTCAGGGAAATAATAATAGATGTATCACTTCTACTAATGTCATGAGATTTAAACAAAGAGTTATTGATTCTCTGCTTATGCTATGAGAAAATACACAGCTGCAGAAGCTATTGATAATGAAGACAAAGGCTATTTGAAAATATGAACTGCTATCAGCATTAACTTGTACCTAAGCTAGAAAAGTACCTTGAAATGTAACATATGTATTAGAGCTTCACAATAGAAGCTTATAGTGGGCTAAAGAAAATACAGCCCCTAAGGTCAGGTTGTTTTTCTCAAATGTTTTTCATAAATCCCGTCATGTCAGCAGGAAATCCAAGTAACATTTTCTATGTAACATATAGTGAGTTTCAAATCTGAACATGTCAGCAGGAAATCTGAGTAACATTTGCTGTAGAACAATACAGAAAGCTGTGTCTAACTACGTCAACCATAGAAAGTAACATTTTATAGAACAGTATAAGAGAAGCATACTGCCTGTTAGTAATTAGGCAAAATCCTGTATGTGCATGCTTTTGTCTCCTTGGTGCAAGTAATAAAAGGTGCCATACCTGAACCTTATGTGAATTGGTCTTTGAAGTTTTTTCCTTTGACAGATTGGTCCTTCGGACCGGAACCCTCACTTCACCTTGGTTCAGACGGGCCGAGTGGTTGAAACCATACAGGGAAGAAACCAAATCGGTTCTTCTTATTTGAAAAGCCCTCCGACTGAATTGTCATGCAAAAGAGGCCAGCCACTTTCTGATCTGCGACTGAAGGACGGGTTTTCACAAACCAGGTGATCAATCACGAAGGCTCAGGTAAGGTGAATCTACTTTTTTCTGTTTTAGATCAGGGACTAGATTTGCATTGTTTTTGTCAAGACTGTATTTTTACAAGTCAGGGACAGAAAAGAGTACTGTCTTGTCATAGATCAGGGAAAACAGAATAGGTAGGCAGTCATTCTGAAGAGACTATAACAAAATCCGTGGTACCACGTTAAAAATAAGAGAGGATACATAATGATCAAAAGGGTAGAACAAAATGGGTAATAATTGCACAAAAAGACCCCAAAATCCTCCGTTAACCAAAGACGCAAAATACATGCAGTCGCAGCGTGCTGACAATATTAAATACTATTTAAAATGGGTTAATAAGTATGAATTTGATGGAAAATTAGAAAAAATCCTCGCTTATCAAACTTGTCAAACAGCTCAAAACCGATTCCAAAGGTTGGGTAAAAAAGCAACGCCAATTAGGAATTCCTCAGGCACACAAGTGGATTGAGGAAGTAAACCGTAGGGAACAAAAGAACAATTCAAAAGCAATGTTTTTAGATAAGGAGGGCAATAATTTAGTAATAGCTCCCTTACCAGAATATGAAGCAAGTGAACAGGTTAGTCCATCCCCACGATATCCTGTTGTCACTGAAAATAGAGACATTACAAAAGCAAAACCCTTTATTACAGATCCCATCAGGACCAGGTCTCGAACACGGGCAGGTAACTCAAATGAAGGCATTGAGTTATATCAAATGGTTAAGAATTCAGGATCTATGAGTGAAGAAGAAATATGCCCACTCATAGAAGTACCTAATCCTCAGGCAGGACAAGACAGTCAGGACCCAACTATTCTAGTGTATAGACCCTGGACTCCGGAAGATATCCGGAAAGCCACTGAGGGAATTCCCCATCCAAAAGTTAATTTTAGAAAGTTCTCAGAAGATTTACAAAGAATGAGGCTAAGTTATAATTTAAATGGAGAAGAGGTAGAAAAAGTAGTTAGACAAATTGTGGGGCCAGATTGGCACATGATTAGTGGCAACTGGAATCCCCATGATGCTGCACATAGACCCCTCCCACGTAGCAGCGCAGAACTAGACAACAGAGTAAAAGGTCTTACAGACTGCATCTCTGAGAAATGGAAGCCTAGGGCAGACTGGACTTGCATTAATCAATGCATCTAACAAGAAGGCAAAACTGTTGACTGATATTATGCCAGATTATTAGAATATTTTAATAACCACTGTGGAATGCAGGTTCCTGAAGATCAAACACAAGATTCCCCATATGAACAGCAGTTAAAGAATGCATTTTTAAAAGGCAGTATTGCACCCATAAGCAGTTTTATTACAAAACACATGGTAGATCATCGTACAAACAGGTTACAATCATTGCTTGAATATGCCAAAATGCATTTTAATAGCAAAAAGAAAAAGAAAGCTCAAGTATTTTCTGTAGAAGATGGAGCAGAAGTTTATGTAGTACAGTCCGGGAAAAAGGGCAAGAAAAATGCCCAGTGAAACAAACAATCTGATCAGCAATCAGAGGACTTTGAAGGGCAAAAGAAAAGGGGAGAATGTTTTAAATACAGTAAAAAGGGACACTTGGCAAGGGATTGCAAGAAAAACAAGAAGGCAACCACGGAAGACAAGGAGGGTGAGGACTGACTATATGATAGTCAGGAATCACTAGAAGGGGAAAACGGAGAAAGGACAAATGAGAATATGATAGAAGGAGTAGAGGGTGTAACAGAAGAGATAGAGGAAGTGCAGGAAGTTATGGACAGTGAAGAAAATGAAATATTAGACCTAGTTTTATTCAGCCTGGAGCTCTATTTAGCAGACACAAGTTACACTCTTGGTAGAAGGGAGGGAAGTCAAATTCTTGTGTGACTCAGGGGCATCACGAACCCTGATACATCCCTCCAAACTGCCAGAAAACTCAGAGTCACCTGATTACATACTAGCAAAAGCAGCTAATGGACAGCTGTACCGGGAGCCCTCTCTCGTAACATTGCAATAACTGATCCTGTTTCAGGATTGACTCAGAAAAGCAAAATTGTTGTTTCTGCAAAATGTCCAGTAAACCTCTTGGGCAGAGACCTTATGCAGCTATTTGGTATAGCAGTAGTCCCAACCATGCTGGGTATGGAAGCACAGCAACAAATTGATACCTTTGCAGTGCAATCGAAGGGTGAAATGTTTTATTGGTACAGCCAGGACTTGGTTACAACTGGTCCAGGGACTGTGACCAAAGAATTGATGAATGTAGCCATCAGCAAGTTCCCCTCCCTTGACATCAATAAGCAACACTTGTTGCACTGTACCCTGTATTATTGTAACACACCAGGACCTGATAAGGAATATAAGCAAGTATTGTTTAAAAATCGTGCAAACAGATTGATATTACATAATCTGTACTGAGACACAGAAGGGAACAGTGTAGCCAGCTGTTCATTGCCCCAGGAGTTCTTTGCACTCTATAAATCTAATCGACTACCACATGTTAGCTTAACTAAGGACAGAAACATAAAATGGGCAGACTTAGGAGAAAAAGTCACGAGATGGGAAAAACAGGCAGAATTAGAACTGTCAGAACAGGGAATACAAATACAGAAGCTGAATTGGATAACTCAGACCCACCCAGCCGTACACTTGCAGTCTAGCAAGGACAGCTGATTAGCACTCCTATTAAAGGAGGAAGAGAATGCCTTACAGAATATACCAGAAACTCTCTGGTCAACAGGAAAGTCAGATGTAGGACTTATTTGTACAGCGGGGCCTGTTACTATCACACCAAAGTCAGCATTTAGACCACAGAAAAGACAGTATCCCTTAAGAAAAGATACAGAGGTAGGAATCAAACCTATTACAGCAGCTTTACTTAAGGAAGGGGTGCTGGTGGAATCTCCTGATTCACCATGTAACACACCCTTATTTCCTGTTAAGAAAGCAAATGGAGAATGGCGTATGGTCCAAGATTTACAAGCTGTAAATGACGCAGTAATACCAAGGGCACCTACAGTGCCAGACCCACACACCCTGTTGAATGATTTAAAACCTCAACAGAAATATTTTTCTGTGGTAGATATCAGCAATGCGTTCTTTTCGATACCGATACACCCTGACAGCCAGTATTGGTTTGCATTCACATTTCAGGGGAAAAGGTATACATATACATGACTACCACAGGGATATTGTGAAAGTCCAACAATATTCTCACAAGAAATGGCAAGCAACTTGGCGGGATTTACCCCACCAAGAGGCAGTCAGATTCTACTTTATGTTGATGACATCCTGCTGGCGGCCCCCACCCAACAAGATTGCAAAGAAGATAGCATAGCACTATTACGATTTTTAGCCGCTGAAGGACATAAGGTAAACAAAAATAAACTGCAGCTTTGGAAAAAACAAGTCAAATATCTAGGATATGTAATATCCAAGGAGGGTACAACATTAGATGAAGACAGAAAAGTAGCAATTTTGCAAGCACCAAAACCCACTACCAAGAAGGAAATTATGTCCTTCCTGGGTACAACTATTTTTTTGCCGGAGCTGGATTCCAAACTATGCTTTGGAATCTGCACCTCTGACTGATTTGATATATAAAAAGCCTATGGCGGCACAGGATTTGTTACAATGGACACCAGAGGCAGAATCTGCTTTCTGCAAACTGAAACAGTTAATAGCATCCTCACTAGTTCTGGGATTACCAAACTACCATAAACGTTTTTTCCAAACTGTAGATTGTAAGCAAGGTTATATGATATCACTGTTAACACAACAGCATGGGGACAAGCAACGTCCCATTGCTTATTATTCATCACAACTAGACCCAGTGGCACGGTCATTACCTCACTGTGTACAAGCGGTAGTTGCAGCTGCAATGGCAGTACAGGCTTCGGCCTCAGTAGTTTTATTCCACCCTCTCACTTTGAGAGTGCCTCATGCAGTCACGATTATTTTACTGCATGAGAAGGTAGCATATCTTTCCCATGTTGGGCATCTTTCCTGTATGACTATATTGTTGAGCCAACCTCACATGACAATTGAATGATGCATGACTTTGAACCCTTCTACCTTGCTCCCAACCCCTGCAGATGGCACACCACACCGCTGCCTGCATGTGATTGAGCAAAAGACACTACCTAGAAAAGATCTCACGGATGTCCCCTTGGATGATGCCGAGGTGACATACTATGTGGATGGTTCGTGCAAAAGGGGTCCTGCAGGACAGAACCTAGTAGGATATGCAGTAGTTTCTGATACTGCGATTATAGAAGCAAAACCTTTACCACACAACCTATCTGCACAGGCAGCAGAATTGATTGCCTTGACACGGGCATGTACCTTAGCAAAGGGTAAATGTGTGAACATTTTTACTGACAGCCAGTACGCTTTTTCTACTGTACATGTTTTTGCACAACAGTGGAAAACTTGAGGAATGATAACATCTACTGGCAAACCTATCAATCATGCACAGTTTATTATAGATCTTTTAGAATCTATTCAGTTGCCTCAGAAAGTAGCTATTTGTAAATGCACAGCTCATACCAAGCAACAAGATAGGATTTCAAAAGGTAATGCGAGAGCTGATACAGCTGCAAAAAAAGCAGCTTCAGAAGTATTTCTTTTAAATGAGGAACTACAACCCTCTGAGATTTTAGACTTAGAAATGTTAAAGACAATGCAGACACTCACTACGCAAGCTGAAAAACAAAGATGGGTAAACCGAGGAGCAATTCTCAAAAAGGGGCTGTACATCTCTAAATAAGGGAAACCGATACTACCATCTAATTTGTTTAGATATGCAGCTTTGTTGAACCATGGTCAATGCCACGTCTCAACAGGGGGGATGGTACAGCTGGTGAACCGAGTGTTCACAACATATGGATTTACAAACTATTCTAAAAAATTTTGTTTGATGTGCCAAATTTGTAACAAACATCATGCACAAGGGGCGTTAAAGCCCAAGCAAGGGAGTTTCCCTACACCACCATATCCGCTTCATACTATCTGTATGGATTTCATAGAATTGAACAAATGTGAAAATAAGAAGTATTGTCTTGTCATTGTAGATATGTTTTCTAGATGGGTGAAAGCCTTTCCAACCAAAACTCAAGACGCAGCTACGGTAGTGAAAGTCCTTGTTAAAGAAATCATCCCTAGATTCGGCATTCCGGAAAGGATCTACAGTGACAATGGTACGAACTTTGTAAACCAAACCATACAACAGTTAAGTAAGCATTTTGGTATTTCTTTAAAAAATCATTGTGCATACCATCCACAATCTGTAGGGCTAGTTGAGAGGCATAATGGAATTTTAAAGAATAAGTTAAGAAAATTAATAGCAGAAACAGAAAATAATTGGGTGTACTGTTTGCCCCTGGCACTGTTGAGCATGAGAACTGTTCCGACTGCAAAAGGATTGACTCCTTTTGAAAAACTATTTGGAAGGGCTTATTATATAACCCAGTGGAAACCTCTCATGCCCACAGACCAGGAAGCTGACTGTACACTAGCCAAATATATGAGAAATTTGTTGAATTCTAAACATCTGTTGCAGTCAAATTCTGTTTCAGATAAAGAACAAACCGAAACATCAGAAGTGGCAGTGATCCCAGGGGATTGGATCTGGGTGAAAACTATTAAAAAGAGGTATTGGACGTCACCAAGGTGGGAAGGTCCATACCAGGTGCTTCTTTTGACATCCACTGCAGTCAAAATCACAGAGTGAGCCTTGTGGATCCACCTGACACACTGCAAACCAGTTAAGAACTTGGAACTGGACAAAAATCTTACCTCTCCGTCGGGGCCCTCAGCACAAAGTCTGGCTACAAAGGGGGGTCAGATCAACAGGACTGCTCCGTCTCAACCCCAGTGAAGAAATCATTGGTGCTGAAGGTCCTATTAGGGCAGAGAGTAAGACCACATGTTAAAAGCAAAAATTATAGAGTCTAGAGAAATCCAAATAAAACTACTCGGAAGAGTTGGAGAAAATAGGAATGCAGAACAACCATTTCCTCAGAAGTATTGCATAATCATCCTGTTAACTATACTAGTGACAATAATCTTTTTGTTGTGGCCATTCCCTTTCCCAGCCACACAAACTGAACTGAATAAACATGAAGAGTGGCACCCAAACTTCAATACTTACCAGGCAATCAAATATGTGTATGCTGAGACTTTCAATGTTTCGAATTGCTGGATTTGCACAGCTTTGCCAACAGCATACAGGGGGTTATTGTTAACTTCAGTCCCCCTAGGAGTCAACGAGACCTGGGAAAACTTGGTTCATGATACATCAACTATTACAGCACAAGATAAAATAGCATTGCATTTGTCTGTTCAACAAAAGGGAACTGTGTGTTTTTACAAAAATGATACAGTTCAGGTGGGCTGGAGCAATTGCAATGTGACTGTTCCTTATAGATGCTATACTAAAGCTAATAACACAGGTTTTTATTGTAATACAAACTATGATTAATTTTTTAAATTGATGCACAAAACAATTGAGGAAGTAAGACATGATTCTGTTCTCTATAAACAACTGTCCATAATTGACAGAAAAATGTTTCACGCAGAACAAGTGTATATTCATAGTAAAGTTACTACTAAAGTAGAATATTGTTATTTTGTATGTGGTAGAAAAGCATATAAGTGGTTACCTGAGAATTGGTCCAGCAGTTGTTTTTTAGGCTAACTGGTTCCGGCCATATGACACACAGCAGTTTTACCTCGAGGAAAAATTTGAAATGTTTGAGAAGCCATCAAGAAGCCTGTCAATCCAGTAGGACAAATCGATGCACCCTGGAAAAATCATCATGCTATAGGCAATGGACTAACACACATGGACTTGAGTGATTCTGTTATATCATGGGCAGGCATATTACCAGCATATGGAGCAGTAAAATCAATCTGGGAGCTGAGAGAACTGTCTAAACTTCGCGAAGTAATGAGCAATGCAACCTTTTCTGCTCTAGAATTGGTGACTGATGAACTGAATGCCATGAGAACTGAAGTGCTTCAAAACCACATGGCTCTCGATTTCACCCTAGCGGCAAGAGGAGGTACTTGTGCTTTAATCCAGGAGGAGTGCTGTTCATATATTCCTGACCATAAACACGAGACAGACAATCACCTTGAGGTAATTCAGCAAGTGTCGGCCATGACCAAACCAGGACCAAATCCATTGACGGACTTTTTCCAGAGATTGTTGGGGGGGGCAGTATCCTAATGAACATTCTGATTGCCATCTGTGTAGGAATGATCCTACTGTGGGTATGTGTTTGCTGCTGCATCCCCTGCATGAAAAGACTGAATAAAGACTTCATAGACATGTCAGTTTCAGAAACCTTATATCAAGGTGCTGAATTTGAAGAACTGTTGAAAAATTGAAAATGCTTTCATAAGTTTAAACTGAATGACTCTCTTAACTGAAAATCCTGAGTAGGAAGAGGTTAGGGGAAGGAAAACTGTTTATGCTTATTGTGAAAGTAGAATAAAGTATTAAAAGGGGGGAAATGTTAGAAAAATATTAGTAATATGCTTAGTGCATTCGAGGTTTAAAAAGGGTTAACACATTTATTCTATTTCACACTGCATAAATCTGTACAAACTGCAGAAGCATTCCAATCTTGTAATGTCATGAAATATGCACAGTTATGATCTTTGCTTATGCTTTGGAAATTTACAGGGAAGCATTCAGTTTCTGCTAGTGTCAGGGAAATAATAATAGATGTATCACTTCTACTAATGTCATGAGATTTAAACAAAGAGTTATTGATTTTCCGTTTATGCTATGAGAAAATACACAGCTGCAGAAGCTATTGATAATGAAGACAAAGGCTGTTTGGCTGTTTGAAAATATGAACTGCAATCAGCATTAACTTGTACCTAAGCTAGAAAAGTACCTTGAAATGTAACATATGTATTAGAGCTGCACAATAGAAGCTTATAGTGGGCTAAAGAAAATACAGCCCCCAAGGTTAGGTTGTTTTTCTCAAATGTTTTTCATAAATCCCGTCATGTCAGCAGGAAATCCAAGTAACATTTACTATGTAACATATAGTGAGTTTCAAATCTGAACATGTCAGCAGGAAATCTGAGTAACATTTGCTGTAGAACAATACAGAAAGCTGTGTCTAACTATGTCAACCATAGAAAGTAACATTTTATAGAACAGTATAAGAGAAGAATACTGCCTGTTAGTAATTAGGCAAAATCCTGTATGTGCATGTTTTTGTCTCCTTGCTGCAAGTAATAAAAGGTGCCATACCTGAACCTTACGTGAATTGGTCTTTGAAGTTTTTTCCATTGACACTCTGAGACATGGTTTAAAGCCATGAACAGCACACCAACAGTGCAGGGTTATAATGCCTTCCACACATTTAGACCAGCTACTTCACAGGCAGGGACTAAAGGTGGAGGTGTCTCTATTTACATCAAAAATAAATATATTTCAAGGCTGGTCAAACAGGACAATGCCTGTGAGCTGCTCCATGTTCAAATCACCATAGGTAAAATCCAATACCACTTCCTTGCAAGCTATAGGTCCCCCTCTATGACCCATGAAACTCATGTCATGTAATTAAACTTATTAGAAACACTAACCATCCAACTGAATACCATATTTATGGGTGACTTTAATTACCCCACTATTAAGTGGGAATCCTATACAACATCAAATGTCTATGCACATAGATTCCTGGATTTTGTAAACACAAACTCCCTGACGAGATAGTCAAGACACCAACCAGGGGTGCAACCATACCGGATCTGGTCCTCACTAACATGGGAGAGTGCTACAAACCCTCTACTCTAATGCCTTCCCTAGTAAGGTCAGACCACAAAATAGTCTCCTTTGAAGTAAAAATAAAACCTGGACCCCCAGCTTAACCTGGAATATTCAGGAACTATTCTAAGGCTAACCTCCTGCTATTAAGTGAGAACCTGGCAAAATTTCAAGCCCCTATAAATCATGAGAACACTTCTGCCTATGCAGAACTGTTCACAGAAACCATGTACAAGCATGTTAATAGCTGCATAGAGGCAGCTGTACCTGCCAGGAAGAAGTACAGAACTAACTCAAAAATAAGCCACCCTGATGGAATCACAAAATCAATCATACGTATAACAGGGGAAAGAAAATTATGGCAAAAATTAGGAGGTGGAGCACCCAGCAGGATAAAAGCACTCTCATTAAATTAAACAAACAACAAAAAGGACAAATAAAGTCTGCCAAAGCCAAATTTGAGGTAGGTTTGACCTCCCAGGCTAAGGACAACCACAAAGCACTCTTTAGCTATGTCCGCAACCTCAAAGGCCATATGCAATTGTGTGCAGAGCTCACTGTAAATGGAGCCACCTATACTGAGCCAGAAGATATAGCAAACCTCCTGGATGATAAATTCAACTCCAACTTTAGTCCTCCTAGCTGATAAATTCAGCTCTGACTTTAGTCCTTTCTCCCCCTCAACATTCCCTCAGGAAAGATCATCAAATATAACTCCCCCTACTATCACTAGGGAACAGTTTCTTAATGCTCTCTCTAAGGCCAAGTACACTGCATCAATGGGCCAAGGCAATATCTAGAATGCCTTCTAAATAGCATGAAACATGATCTATCAGGGCCCCTAGAATTACTATTTAACTATAGCCTCCAAACACGCCTCGTGTCTCATGAATGGAGAAAGACAACAGTCATCCTTCTGCACAAAGGTGGGCCATCTACAGACCTTGGAAACTACAGACCCATAAGTCTCACAAGTCTTATTTGTAGAGCCATGGAAAGAATTATCATGGAGGTGATCAACAGAGATATAGTAAATCTCCAGACACTGGACCTAACCAAGTTTGGTTTCATTAAGGGCAGATGCCTATTCAACCTGGTGGACTTCTTTGAGAAGGTCACCAAAGCAATGGATGAGGGCAAAATCATTCACACTGCCTACCATGACCTGGCCAAGGCATTTGACACAATGCCCCACTTGGGCATTCTTGACAAATTCAAGATGTTAGGTACAAACCCGTATGTCACCTGGTGGATAGCCAACTGACTCAAAGACAGTACTCAGGAAGTTAGAATTGGGGAGTCCACCTCTACAAAGAAGCCAGTTACAAGTGGAGTCCCTCAGGGATCAGTCCTTGGACCGCTCCTTTTTGGCATTTACTTTTCAGAAGCCAAGGCCATTGTCAGTGGTCTCTGGCTGACTAAATTTGCAGATGATTGCAAATTAGGAGCTGTTATTGAGTCTCACAGTGACACAAATTTTCTCCAGGAAGGGCTGACACAGACAAACAACTAGTGTCAGAGTCATGGACTAAAACTAAATGCCAAGAAATGCATAATAATATCCTTTAGGAAGTCATCCATCCCTGGTAACTGCCATATTGACAACACACCCCTTAGAGTTGTCCCAGTAGTCAGATACTTAGGGACACAGATAGATAATAACCCTTTGATCATCACATGTCTACAGTGGTAAGGAAATCATTCTATGTTGTGCAACTTATAAACAAAGATATGGCATCTAAGTCCAAGGAAGTTATTGTTCCACTGTAGTCACCATTCATCAAACCTATCATTGAATACAATGCCCACTTTGGTATGTACCTAACCAGGCAGGCATATCCAACAACTGGAACATCCACAGAGGTTCCTCACTAAAAGAATAGAGAGCATATGTAATATGTCCTATGCAGACCACCTCATTCCCCTATCCCTGTATTATGTCTCCTACAGGCTTTTGAGGGGAAATCTATGCCTGGCATACAGGGCATTGTCAGACCCCACTCTGATGGATCTCCTGCATATCCACAAAAACAAACAGTACCAGTATTACCCATTCTAAAGACTTAAACCTTGCATGTGATATAAACAGGATGTGCTGGAGAGCTAGGTATGTATCCCAGAGACTACCCCGTCTACGGAACAGGCTCCCCATCAATGTAAAGCAGAGTTCCTCCCTAATCCAATTCAAGTGCAACTTGGACAGCTGGATGGGAAACTGGAAATTCATCCCTGGCTTGGCACCTGTGTCTCTTATGCAAACAAGTAACCTGTAAATGGTTTATCTCCCAGGCCCATGCTTACACTTTTCAAGGGTATCAGAACTTGTCAGAATTTGGGATGCATGGCTAGGCTTAAAAAGGCCCTAGTGGTTGTTAGCCTAGTAAACACATATGAACCTATAAAGATAGAGACTCAGGGAAAGTTGGGAAAAGAAAGAAGGATGGAATGCCACAGATGAGGAATGGGAAGAATTTTGGAGACTGGCTAACATCATAGAAATCCTAAACAGGAGATGGGATATACAAATGAGAATACTACACAAGTGTTATCTAACACTCTCAAGAAATAAACAAAGGAGGTGAAAACAGTGACACATGGAGATGTGGCAAAGAGAAGGCATGAATTATACACATGCTCTGTGAGTGCTAATGAACAAAAAAAAAAGATAAAGGAGAGGAGATGGAAGACTGGGGAAAGATATGGGGATGAACATTCCAAAACAAGTAGGGACAATGACATTTAGGACTAGACACAAACCAGGAAAGAAAATAAGGACACAGCTATCAGTCATGGGTGGAGGAGTAAAATTTGGGATTGCCAACAACTGGATGGGAGCCATAACCATGGAACCCAAATTAAACAATACCAACACCCTGAGGAAAATAGTAAAATAAGTAAAACTAAGAAAGGCATGGGTAGAAAGAACACTGAAAGAATGGCAAGAAGTAAGAGATAGCTATGGCATTAGAACATCATTAGATACAGAGATATCAGTGGCAAGCAAAGACCAGTAGGAGAAGAGGTAAACACAACAGGGAGTGGAGGAGAAATAAAAGTAGAACTCAGAGTTATACATAGAACAAGAGAGGAAAGAATGAAAAAAATTCACAAAGAAGGGAAAAGGCAGCATAAAAGGCAAGGGATGAAAGAGACAGGAAGGCACAACCACTAAAGAAGTGAGTGGGAGGAGGGGAAGCACGAGGAGGGAAATCAAGCAAAGAGACAAACACCCTGAAAAACATAAGGAAATAAGTAAAGTGACTATGTAGAAGAAGAGTGCAAATGTACATTCCTTGTTACCATATTCAATTTTTCATTGTGGATATGCATGAGTAATCTGGAATATAGCACTGAAATGGCATGAAAGCAGTCTGTATATGCAATAGGGCATGACTGCATCTTGTATAATCAAATTAAATAAAAAGACACACAAAAAATATCCTAAACCTTATGGACTTGTTTGCATACTTGAGAGATGTATATATGTTTTCCCATTGTTCTCTTGTAAACTGCATTTCCAGTCTCTCTTTTCAATAAAATGTTTTTCCAGACTCTTTTCCTAATCATTATAATCTACTCTGATTTATTCTTATATTTATCATGCAATATTATTTCATATGGCCTACTAATTATCCCTTTTTAACAGCAGCTTCTGTTCTAGGTTAAATAAAAACTCTACTAGATGCAGGTCTCTCAACCACTTAAGATACCTCTATCCCTTCTTCTTTGTTTATACTCTGATATCAATCCCTGGTATGGAAAGGCAGCCTTTAGCTTGAAGCCCAAATGTCTTCTTGGCCTCATCCCACTTTACTACCTTCCTCTGTCTAGTTATTTGTTCCCAATACTTTGCTTCCTTTGCCAGATTTATCTAGTAAATTTGGGCACCCTCTTGCCTATTTTTTTGTACTCCAACTTGAAATAATCCCTAATGGCAAAATCTCCTTTCTCCGTCTGTTGGCTTAGTTCTTAGAATACTTTCAGCTGCTTCATGAATATAACATCCTACAGGGCTGTTTTTCTCCTTAAGAATCTGCATCCAAAATCCCATTCTATGTCTTGGCCCCCCCGGTTCATCATCGTCCATTTCCATTTTGAATTATAATCTTCTGCTTGTGTTATGCAATATGAACCTTAACTGTGTAGCTCTAAAATATCCCTTCAATTCATGTAATCCTAAACCACCTTGCTCTACTGGAAGACTCAACCTATCCCATTTATCTCTTGCCCTCTTCCCCTCCCAAATAAATTACTTCAACTCTTTATTAATTATTGTCCACAATTTCTTCTTTGGTTTATAAAAATATTCCTGACCCATATATAAAACTAAAGGGGATAAAAACATTTTCACTGCTTGTATCTTACTTTCCATATCCATAAACAACAGCTTCCGTTTTTTTCTATTATCTTCTGTTTACTCTCTTCCCACATATCCTTAGCTGCCATAACAGAAGACTTTTTAATCCATACTAGTATCATGTCCCCATAAATATGGATATTGCTAAACCAGTTTGTGCGTGGACACATAATTTACAGGTATAGCCTTTTACCTTCATTAATTGTATACACTGAAAACACCTGAAACTGTCTCAGAATATTCTGCAACAATGAGATGTACTTTTCTGGATTCATCAGGTATAAAATAATAATACCTGCACATAAGCCAACATTTCCTGATTACCATACCAATTATATCTTTGCATTTGACAGTCCCTTATTTTATTTGTCAAAGGTCCTAAAGATAAAGCAAATAAAGTAGAAAGAGGATACCCTTACCTGGTTCCTCTTGTTCAAACAGAACTTATCCGAGACCAACCCACCCACTTTAATTCTTACATCTCATCCTTATTATATCTTCCTAATTATTTTTGTTGTTGTTATTGTATCACAGAATGCGACTGCTTCCATTGCCCTACTCATAGAATCCCACTTTACTCAGTGATTGCTTTCTCTGCATCAAGACCCACTAACAACAGTGGCATTTCCTTACATTCTGCTTTCCTCTGGATCATCACTGTACTATTAATGCTGTCAAATGTTTGCTTCCACAAAATAACATTCATCCATATGCATTAATTCTGGCAACAATGTTGCCATTCTTTTAGCTTGTACAGACATAACCACTTTATAATCACAGTTTAAAATCAAATGGGCCTGTATGAGCTGGGTCTGATGTTTGTTTTACCAACTTTTGGTATTACAACTACCACACCGTTCTTCCAAGATGTTGATGTTTCCCCTCCCTTTAAAATATTGTTAAAAACCTTCTAGATCTTTATCACTTTCTTCCTCCCTAAATTACAAACTCCCATAGGAATATCACTGGTTCCTGGAGACTTTCCTGACCACTGATTACCCATTACTGTTTTTCTCTCATCTCATCCTATCTTAAATGGTAGCTGAGCCTCATTTGTCTCTAGCCTTGGCATAATTAAATCTTACATAAGTACTTCCATTTCTGTCCTTTCTTGATTTCCAAAGGTCTTTGATTTATACAAATTTTCATAACATTTCTGAAAAATCTGTAATACTTCTACAGAATCTCCCTAAGTTTGGTGACAAACCTTTTCTGTTGCCAGTCACTGTGCTAAAGGTTTTTGTGCTCTGGAATTATTATAAAATAGTTATTTAACAGCAGCTTTTCTAAACTCATACATATTATTCAGATACTCCCTCTGTAGCACTCTGAATTTGCACCTCTACTTGTTCTGTGAGAGTCCCCTCATTCTGCAATGCTTTAACCTTTGTCTGCCCCTCCTTCTGAAGATAGTTCTATCTCCTCAAAAAACTCTTGAATAATTTTCATTACCCATTCCTTAAATTCCTCTCTTTTTAACAGGTAAGTGGGAAAGCACCAGTGTCTCATTTTTACTTCATTACCCTGCATTTGCATTTTTATCTGTGTATGATCTGAAATAGTTATTGGATCTGTGTCAAAGCTTTCAACTAAATGCACATGTTTTTGAAAAATATAACTTCTATCTAATCCAGTCCAGTTATTGTACCTTGGTGAATAAGTAAAGTCTGAGTTTCTACTAGAGAATTCATATCTTCCATAGCAAATATTACTCTAATTTTCTTATGAAATCAGCCCTGTTTTGTTAAATTTTACTTTCTAGGCTCCCCTGATACATCATCATTATTGCAACTGAAATTCAGTCCCTGCCAATAAGCAACATTCTCTGTTAAAAGATTATTCCATACATCCACAACCCCTTTACACATTTTTGCACATGGGATCAGGGTGTCACTTCAACACTGACAATCATCTACAGCCAAGATTTACACTGCCAAGTGGCTAGGCTTCTCCCAAAATGTACTTCAATATAATATCAGTTATTGAAGGAACATAAAAACATGACATCATAATCCTCCTCCCTTGCCAATAGAACCTTACTACTATAAATTTACCATTGTTGTTTTTTCCCTTCTATCATTATTAGAGTTCCTCTTGCAAGTGTGATAATGACTCCCCTTTTCTTTTATCTCTGATATTCTGTTGAATATCCAACCTGAAATCCTTTCTTTGTTAAATTCAAATGCCCATTGGTTTCCAAATGTGTCTTTTGCAACACTGCTATTTGCACTCTGCATTTTGTAATAAAACCTCAATATTTTTTTAATTTTTGCCTACACTGGTAAGGCCATTTACATTATGAGATAAAATGGATAGCAAGGCCATTATGATAAAAAGTCATTTTCCCACCTCTAACATGACAGTTTTTGTTATGAATTTGTACTTCCAACTTTCATGTTACATGCAGCCACTAATGTTTTGCATGCTGACCCTTTATTCAGTTGTTTCTTTTCATGTCCATTTGAATGTATGTTATAGTTTTCAAGATTTTTTTGCTTTAATAAAAACCCTAAAAAATTCAAAACAACCTCATTCCCTATTAACTTAAGAGCAAACACACAAAACCATGTACATTTTCAAAAATGCAGTTTAACCCTCCCGATAGGAACAATTCCCCCAAATCAACAGCTGTACACACAGGTACTACTTAACCTAAAATTAAGGATATGCATGCTAATGCACATGCTGCAGCCTGTGTTCCCAATTACTCTGATTGGTCTATTTTCTCTTCTTATATCAGTCACCTTCCCAGATGTGAAAAACACATTGTCTGCATATAGAAAAGTTGAACTTTTAGCCCTAAGAAAATGTGCACTGGCAATCTTTAATAAAACTAGATTGTATACTCTTCTATTAACTACATTAACATATTTAGGCTGACAGGGAGGCTGTTATCTGTTATTTTCTAACCACAATTTCAAACTTTATCTTTCACTGATGTGTTTGCATTGTACCTTTAAATTTTGCTTTCCCCTCAGCAAAGAAGCTCAGAACTCTTAAGATTAATTGTTTGCACATATAGACAGATTGCCTTCATGTAAAACTAGTATGCAATAAATTTTTGTAAATTTCACTTGGAACAGAATGTACAATTGCCTTTTGCTGCAGACTTCTTGACTGCCACTGAACATTTGCTAATTAAAAATACTAGAATCTTTGCAGATGTAACCCTACTTACTTACAAAAAGACATGTTTGTAGCTTACGCCAAGGGCCAAGAGAATTAATCTAGACATGCACCCTGTAAAAATAAGAAACAGTATCTTAATTCTACATATAATATAATCAGTGCACTTTCATACCCCATCCACACACCAGAAGCCCAAGATCACAGTATGTTAATATTAAACTTGATTTTCATTTATCCTTTCTTCTCTTGTTAAAATGTAAAAGCTGTATTTCTTATGACTAAAGAAAAGTACATTTTAATATCCTTAACACATACAACACTCACTGAAAAGACTCACCCCACATTCAAAATTCCCCTGACTATACACTACAAATACACACACACACATGCGCACACACACACACACACACACACACACACACACACACACACACACACACACACACACACAAACACACACACACACTTGTGTGTATGAATGTACATATATATATATATATATATATATATATATATATATATATATATATATATTTATACACACACACACACACACACACACATATATATATATATATATATATATATATATATATATATATATATATATATATATATAAATACTTTATATCATAAAATGTTTTGTCAAATATTAATATGATCATTTTTTTACTTACAGTTACATTCCCCCCTTTTAGTGTCCATCCAAACATTAATGGCACTATCAAAGTGGGTGATTCCACATCAACCAGCAGACCTGTTACCACCAGGATGCCACAGGGGTCAGTGCTGGGCCCCCTGCTGTTTGGTATATACTTCCCAGAAGTTCAGGTCAAAACAAAAGGACTGTGGCTGACCACGTGTGCAGATGACTGCAAACTAGGTGCAATCATTGATTCTGCAAATGATGTCAGTATACTCCAGGAGAGTCTCACACAGACCAATGACTGGTGTATTAGTCACGGTCTCAAACTGAATGCAAAGAAATGCATCATTATTCCATTTGGCACAAACAATGTCCCTTCACACTATCAAATCAACAATAACACCCTAAGTACCCATGAAGTGGTAGGGGAGCTGGGATCACAGGTTGACTGCGACCTTAACTTTAATGACCATGTGTCTACCGTTGTAAGGAAAGCTTTCCACGCAGCTCATATTCTTTAGTAAAGGCATTACCTCGAGAGCAAAAGAAGTTATAACCTCCTATATTCAGTATTTATCCGGCCCATAATTGAGTATAACGCCCCTTTTGGTATGTATCATACTAAGCACCTGCAGCAGTTAGAGAGACCTTAGAGATTTCTAACAAAGAAGATCAAGAGCCTCCAGCATTTGCCTTACATGGACTGACTAAAGTCCCTGTCACTATAATCCATATCATATAAGCTTCTTAGGGGAGATTTATGCCTGGCCTACAAAGCACCCCTAGACCCAAACCTAATGAACTTACTCCATATCCATAAATAAAATGGGTTTAGAGCTAACTGTTCCAGGGACTTAAATATGGCCTGCTATTTAAAGAGGACATGCTGGAGGGACAGATTTATCTCCCAGCAACTACCACACCTCTGGAACAGGCTACCAGTTCATGGGAAACAGAGCACCTCTATCTCACTGTTATAAGTGGAAGGAGCACCATAAATTCTTACCTGGAATAATGCCCACAACTCTCCTGAACATGGGCAGTCATCTCTAAATGCAATCTTGGGTACTGACTAGTACTTCTACAATATTACATTGGATTGAAATGGCTATGCTTGAAATGTAATCTCCTATGATCCTTTTTGCTTTACAGTCCACCTACAGGTTTAATAAAATCAACAAAAGTCCAGTCTTTCTTAGCCACTTTTTCTTGCAAAACCAGATTTCAGAAATGTGACTGATGCTTTATAGTCTCCCATTTATTCACTGATTTCATACTGGTGGTCTTTTTCCTGTTCACCTCCATCTCCCAACATCAGACTGGTTCAAGTCTAAGGTAGCCCTGATTCTTCTACTCAACACTTGCAACACTTGCTTTTTTCTGTTTGTCAAGCATTTTCATTTGGAACAGTGGAAAAAAATCACTGGCAAAGTCTATGAGTTACACTGTCAGAAGAATAAGAAAAAGAGTCCCCTTCTTTTTGCTGGCTCACTTTTGTTTGAATAAACTTTTCTTTTTTCTTCTTTAGCCTATCTTGCATCCAAAAATGTCTTTGATCCTCAAGGAAAAATGTTCTGAAGACAACTAGATACATCAGGTTGAACTCACACCTGCCGTTTGAATCTCCTTGAATGTTGGGATAAATTTGCTTCACTTTTGTTTGACGCACTGTAAATATACTTTCCACAAACACTCTTCTGTCTCCAATTTTTAATGCTTTTCCCTTCTGTTACATTTTTGTCAGTATGATTGGATCTTTACTAATACAAGTCTTGATGTGCCCTTTCAGTTAACAAATCCTGCTGTGAAACACCAGTCCAGTTGCTAATTTGTGCTTTCCTAAAATTAATACAGTTTGTTCCTTCCAGTTTTTCTGGTACAACAGAAAATCACAGGTTTTCTCTGCACACTCCGTCTTCTATCTCATCTAGCTTTTTGAATAGCTCTTCTTGAGAAGTATCATACTCAACCAGCCTTTTCTTCATTTCAGCCACTGATTTTGGCAGTTTTAGTGGTTTTTCTTAATAGCTAATTAAAGCTTCTTCCATTTTTCCAGCCCTTTATTTACATTGATATACTCCTTCAGTATTTAATTTATCATAATCACTTCTGAGTACATTTGATTTATTTGTTCTTCCAAATTACTGGAAGCCATCTCTTGTACCAGAGCTGAAGCTTGAATTACTTTTTGCTGAACAGCTACAGGAGTCTTCCCAAGCAGTGTTTTCTCTTCACCTTTTCTGGTTAGCTTTCTTTCAGGTTCTCTAAATTTCATCTTCTTTGCTCGCATCCAGCTCTTTCTAGCCAGTAACTTAATTTTATTGAAGCTGACAATACCAGTTGCTCTTATTTCACAGCTTCTTTTTCACACTGGGAGAGATTAAATAAAAGCTGTTGATCAGTGCACAGCCATTTTGGAAGTCTCACCAAATGTAATTCTGACTTTTTTTTTACACCTGGGCTGAGACTTGCGATCAGTCCTCTACCCTGGTAAACCCATTTTTTAAGTAAAATAAATTAAAACACATTTTTTTTTATTCTACCTTCTATCAGTTCTCTCAGACATCTGAAAAATGAAAGTCATGTACTTACCATAACGCTAGATCCAAGTTGTCTTCTTCCATCCAACTAAACTCATGGGTATACTGGATCCAGACAACTTTTTAGACTCTCAGATACAGGGCTCAGGCTCCTCCCCTCTACTCATAATCCTTCCCATTCTACAGTGTCTTAGATTGAGTTTATGTGGATACATTTTAGACTATCTGTACTTTCAAAAGCAAAAAAAAAGAAAAAGGAGACCAGGGGAAGAGGCCAGGGCACAATACAACCTGTAGCAAATACAAGGCTCCAGACAGATCCCCAATCTGGTCAACACTTGTGATAATTTTCTAAGGTGGAGGGAGAGAGAGAGAGAGGGAAGGTTGATATGGACAGAAGAAAAAAATCATGGATCTAGTGTTAAGCTAAAGTACATAACTTTTGTATTCAGTGTTGTCTTTTCTATCCACCTCAACTCAGGGACAGCATCCCCAGCTACTATGAATCTAGGTAAGTGTCATGGAAGGATTTTCAAAATGAATGGTGGAGGCAGCTTATAAAGTAAAACAAATGCATGAACAGTAGACCAAATAGACACAACACAAATATCATTAATGGGCACTCTGGCAAAGAAAGCTGCAGAAGCTATACTAAAGTGGGCTTTATGTTTGTGAGGTAGAGACAGACCCTTCATTTTGTACACAAAAGTAATACAATCAGACTGCACCTAGATAGTGTGACTTTGGGATCAGCATCTCCCTGCTTGGGTATGGGAAAGGAGATAAATAGCTGATCAGTTTTCCTAAACCTTTTGGTATGATGAAAGCAAAATCTAACTGGCAGTGAACATTCAGCAAATGTAATGTACATTCTTGTTTGTTTGAAAAAGTTCTGGGAGAAATACTGGCAAGTAAATGGTCGGAGTCAGTGCAGCTTCCAAAGCCAATCTGGAAAGAAAATTACGATTAATTCAAATAGAAACACTATCTTTATGGAAAAATAGATAAAAAGGGTTTACGCAACAAGGCTTGCAGCTCCAAAATCCTCCTAGCTGAAATAAAACACCAATAGGAAGATAGTCTTTAGTGACAAAAAATTTAGTTCCAGTGAAGAAGACAGTTCAAAAAGAGGTCTAGTCAGAGTGTGGAGTAACAAGGTAATGTCCCAAGGAGAAACTGTGTCCCTCAACGGTGATCTAAGGAAGGAAAGTCCCTCATAAAAAGGCTTTAGATAATTTCAAAGAAGCAATTGGGGTCTGGTTTTACATCACATGAAAGTCACAGAAAGGTGTTGGCTGTAGTATAATGGTAGAAAACTCCATACTATTCTGGAACAACCCTGCCAAAAAATCCAGAATGGAAGGTAAAAGAGCTAAAAAAGGATCTAGACCTTTGGAGGACAAGGCCCAAATTGCTAATGTCTTCCACTTACTTCTAAAGATTTTTCTGGTGGCTGGCTTCTTTAAATAAGAAAGGATATGGACTACAGAGGAAGAAATCCTGGGATTTCTGGCTGCCACTGGGAATGGAGAAAACCAAGAGGTTAGCTGTATGGATTTGATGTTTGAATGAAGCTAGATGGACTGGTGAGAAAGAAGAATTGGAAAGGGATCCAGAACTCAAGGAAGGTGTTTCTGGTGAGGCCAAAGGGAGCCTAAACAGCACACTCACCTTGCACCAAATCACCTTTTGAAGGAACTTAGTTATGAGGGGAAAAGATGGGAAGGTGTAAAAGAGATGCGGGAGGGGGGCAAGTGTCAGAGCATCCCTTGGTGACTGTTTCTTCGGAGGAATCAAGGCACAGTAGCTGCTGCATTTGATATGGAGAGAAATGTTGGTGTTGTAGTGAAAAGATCAGAGCAAGGCCGGACTCCAGTGGCTGAAAATCTCAGAAGCCACTAACAGGAAAATGAACTTGCTCAATTTGTCTGCTAAGTCACTGGGACACCCCCAGGATATGCACTGCCACTATAAAATGCAGGGAAGACATCTTCCACTGCCACACCCTCTTAGCTTCTTGACATAGTGGATATGAACAGGTTACCCACTCTTTGCCTGTATAGAGATCACACCCTGGGGAACAATAGGAGGACTTCACTCAATTCCAGTACACTGAAGTGAAGTTTAGCCTCTGATGATGTCCATGTGCCTTGGACCGTATTCCCTTCTAAATATCTCCCACCCCAGTAGGCAGCCATCTTGGTCACTGTGGCACTGGAGGTTGGAAAGAAGAAGAGACAACATAGAACAACTAGCAGAGAAGTCAACCACCAGTGAACATGATGTCTGCATATCGAAAGACTGACAGGACATTGCATGGGTTGATAAAGCATGGATCATTGGACTGAAAAAGTCACTGCAGCACCCTCATGTGAAACCTGGCATGAGCAACCACAGTTATCAAAGTAGCCACTGATCCCAGTAAATGAAGCATTAGCCTTGACAGGGGCTGTGACTAGAAAAGAACTTCAGAAGCTTGCTGACACAGGGAGAGGACTCTGGAATCTGAGAGTTTGGCAATTTCAGAAGTATCCATGTGGCACCATATGTATTCTATCATCTGCACTGGGGTCAGTTGGCATTTCTTCATGATGTAATAATGTAGTTAGTAACATAGCTAGAACAAGGAGTCTCTGGCCCAAACAAGTAGATTCTTCATAGAAGCAGTGATGAGCCATATGTCTAAATATGGGAACACCTGGACCCCCTTCAGAGTGGCATTGTGCTGCATCCACTGCCACACACTTGGTGAACACCATGGGGGTTGTTGTGGACTACAGGGCAGTGCCCTGAAATGAAAATGATTGAAAGTGAAGGAAAGTAGAGTTGTTAAGAACTTACTATAACAGTAGATGTCCTACTGCTCACTGTTACAGTATTCATAACAAATGTGTTTTTGACTGCTGATATCTGGCTGGGGTACCAAAACTTCACCTTCCCGAGAGATGTACATCCAATGCATGCCCTCAGCTCATATGTATTGAGGTATAAAGGCAGACACACACACACACAAGTCCCTCAGACACAGTATTATAAAGACATGTCAGTCACCAGTTGGACAAAACCCTATGGTCACCCTTCTTCCAAAGAAATTTAAGGGCAATATGTAAAAAACTAGGATGGGAAAAGCCAACAGAAAACCATTCATTAAACAAATGAACCAATAAAGACAATTGAAAGAGAATGATAAAAAGAATAAGGAACACCATCCCACCCGGGAGCTGATTCAACCTTGAAACAAGCAATAGCCTGACGAACCTCATGCAAAGAAATAGGCACATCCAAAGCAGCTCTAAAGACTGCAGACATGGCAGGGAGAGGCCAAACATTGTCAGAAGAATGCTTTCCCCCATACAAAGAGGTTAAATAGGAATCGACAGCACTTAAAATATCATCTTGTGTAGTAACTACAGTATCAGAAGAGTCCAGTAAACAATCAATAAAGAACCCACACTTCATGATGCACTTCCCAACATAAGGAAGAAATCCTCACCCCTACCCTTAAAGGAATGGGCCAAATTCCACAAGACAACCTTAAGTCTAGCAAACTTTTGGGCCTGAACGGAACTTTTTTTTTTTTTTGCTATTCTCACTGATTACAAAGTAGCTTTTGCTACTTTTCACTATTTGCAAACATCTGTTCTGTTTTCCTGCCAAGCAGTGTTTTAAATAGCTGATTTGTTTGCTGTTTAAAACATTCTTTAGTGTCTCCTTGTTGTTTTTCTGCTGTTTAAAGCATTTAGTGTTTTCCTTGTCTACATTAGTGTTGGTAGTAGCTGTAACATAGTCTAGATACAAGCTTGCTGCATCTGGATCTGTTTGTAGTGGCTGTTGTATTCTGAGCACATTTTCCAAGCCATCTTTGATTGGAAGGGGCCCTTCTACACCCTTGTAATAAAAGTGTGTTGATTGCAACCTGTCTAATGAAGGGTGGTTAGCCTAAGGCATGGACTAAGCACCCTCATTGGTTCTTTTGATTTTTGTTTTAATTTTAAGTTTTTAGCTTCTGGTATTTAATCCCTATGTTTGAGAGGGCTTCTACTTGTTTGAACTAAGCTGAACTGAGGTGGGCTACCAGCCAAAATTCTGAACAATTCCAACCTCGCATTATGGACAGTTGGACTACCACTGCTTCTCCTGCCAGCCTTGTTGATTTGGATTTCCTGAGGTAGTGTAGCAACTGCTTAATGTACACTAACAAACATCTACTAATAACTCACTCTAGTACAGAGTGTGAGAGATGTATCTACACCAAGAATCTTGAATCCCTGCTCTCTCTAGTACTCAAAACAGTAACACTGATGAGGTTATCAACTCATCTATGATTACTCATGCACACAGTACTAGTACTCATACACATAGGATGCATCCAACACATAAATCAACATACATGGAGGTTCTGTCAAAAATTTACTGAAACACCAGAGACCTCCAAAACAGAAGACTGCTACTGATAAACTTGGCAAACTGATTGTAAACCCCTTTGTAGTAAGATGGGTTGCCAACTGGCTAACAAACCAATCACACACTATCAAAGTGGATGACTCCCCAAATCAAACCAACAAACTTGTCTCCAGTGGGGTGCCACAAAGGTCAGTGCTGAGCTCCCTACTGTTTGGTATATACTTCTCAGAAGTTCAGGCTAAAACTAAGTGGCTGTGGCTGACCAGGTTTGCAGATGACCATTCTCTTCTATAAAAACAATGTCCCTTCACACTATCAAATTAACAACAATACCCTATGTATCTATGAAGTGATAAGGGATATGGGATCAAAAGTAGAATGTCACCTTAACTTTGACCACCATGTGTCTACCGTGGTAAGGAAACTTTCTGTGTAGTACACTTGATTATCAAAGTATCACCTCTAGAGCAAAAGAGGTTATAACTCCTCTATACTTGTGACTAATCAGGCCCATAATTGAGTATAATGCCCCTTTTGGCATGTACCATACAAATCACCTGCAGCAATTGGAGAGACCTCAGAGTTTTCTAAAAAAGAATATCAAGGGACTCCAGCATGTGCCTTACACAGACCGACTAAAGTCCCTGTCACTATATTCAGTATTATATAGACTTCTTAGTGGAGGCTTATGCCTGGCTTACAGAGCAATCTCCATCCCAAACCTAATGAACTTGCTGTACATCCATAAATCAAATGGGACTAGAGCTACCCATTCCAGGGACATAAATATGGCCTGTGACTTGAATAGGATATGCGGGTGGAACAGAATTGTCTCCAAGTGACTGCTGCTTCTTTGGAATAGGTTGCCAATTCATTTGAAACAGATCACCTCTATGATACTGTACAAAAGCAATCTGGGGGAGTGGATGGGGCACTGTAAATTCATACCAGGGATAGTGCTCACAACCCTCCTGGACATGGGCAGTCATTACTAAATACAATCCTCGGTATTGACTAGAGTATCCATGGTATTGCATTGGGATGAAACAGCTAGGCTTGAAATTATCCCTGAGTCAGTAGCCTAGTAACCTCCTATGATCCTATTGTTGTCATTTTGTGAGAGAAACTGATAACCAGATTGAGAAGTTCTGATTGTGTCCAGGATGGGGTAGGATTGTAGTTAATCGATTTTTATGTCTGAAGTTTAGAAAATTTTTATTTAAAGGAGAACTATACCCAAAGGCTGAAATAAATGTTTATTTCATTATGTTTTGATGTTTCCTACATTTTAACAGCATTTTTGAACTTTATATCCTTTTTTTATATTTTTAAAACTAATTCCAGAGTCTGCTCACATGGGGTCTGGCATCTTGATTTTTAAGTCTACTTCTAGGTATCCCACAATGCAGTGTTTGGCTTTAAAATATTACATCATAGCCCCAAAGCTCCTGTCAATGCATTGACTTTACATGTTTCCAAGTATACCCTACTTTTTTTTAGTCAGTCAGAATTAACTATCATTTCTTGCTTTGCAATGACTAAAAAACAAACAGGGACAATCACACAGAACAGTATTCTCAATGCCTGTTACTTTTTTCTAAAGTGGCCAATTTTCATTCTTTTTTTATGTCTGACTTGTAGTCTTTAAACTCATCTTCACTCCCCCTAAATACCTCCCCTTCACATCTGTCAAAGTGGCAAAGGAAATATTAGTTGTTTGCTGCTGTGATTGATAGCTCACAGCACGAGACAAAGTTCATGTACTGTTGCCTTATACTATCCACTTACTTACGGTAAGACACTTATTTTTGCTGCACCATACCCTCTTTCTGTCCTCAGAGTTTAAGCCTTACTACCTACTAATTGGTAGCACATTGTTTGTTAAACCTTCCAACTCCATTTTTCAGGGATTCTTGAGATAGCAAAATTCTTAAATAATTGTTTCACAAAGACCGTAAAAAATAAAACATTTTGTTTTTATATAGCACTGTGATACACTTAAAATAAGACTTTTTGCAACAACCTTCATTTCTAAACAATAGCAATGCAAGTGTAAACTATTACATTATTGATTTAACAGTAATTACCATTGATTACCTCAGAAGTTATGAGAGACAGGTCAAAAGTAAGACAAAAAAACCTTGAGCATTCTGTAAGATCTGGGACATTTTCAGGGACAGATTCATTACTAACTCCCTATACGACTCACACCACTGAATTTCTTTAAACTCTCTTCAATAGCTTGAACTGCCCCAATTTCTGCTATCTTATCAATTTCATATGCTACACTCTATTCTTTATAAACCCTCCTTCTGTCCGTCTCCATCTACATCCCATCCCAGACCCTCCTTACTTTTAACCAACAATTACTTGATATCTGCCACCCACAAAGGTCAGTAGGCAAACTACTCTACAAACACTCCCTTGCCCATGCGCGGAACAAACTTCCCCTTGACTTATATTCAATCTCCCACACCTCACACTTTAAAAATTAACTAAAAGCTTATTTTCTCAATTCCAGCACATGCCTTTGCCATGACTCTACCTAGTCTTCCTTCCCTTTATGTACCCTCAAAAGGACCCTACTTAGTACCTCATTACACCTCTCTCTCCAATGTGTCTACTATGCATTTGCATAATTTTATACAAACAATTTTTTTTATTGTTGACCTATTGAACTATATCAATGTAAAATTGTATCTTAGCTTCTTTTTAATGCAGCTTTAACTTTATGCATATAACCCAACATATGTGAATCCTTTTGCTATAACTGTTATTATATCAATATTGTTTAAAATTGTACTTGTTTAAAATATACTACTGGAACTTTTCTCCTCGGGTCTCCACTGAAAATGGGCCACAAGCCAAGTTGGACAAACCCGGCTAACAAATGTCAATAATTAAATAAATAATAAATATTGAAATATGTGGCCTTAGGGCATTTACCTTATTGTACTGTTGTCTGTATTTGGTCCCTGTGTCTTGCAACTGGATGATTTATCCATGTTGTCAGCAGTAATTTTCTTAAACCAGTAAATCATTGTTAATGCATCTTCTCCAATTTATTTTTCACACATTATAACTCAGTATGCAGCCCTATTTCACTGTTTTGTTTCTAATTCCAGTAATTTCAGATTTTCATTCCTCTTTATAAACCCATTCCACATATTACTGTTTATTGCGTTTATGTAAATATGTTTATCTCTTTCCCTTTTTTAATTCCAAGAGACCACCATTTGTGTTTTTTTAAAAGTACCCATGTCACTTATTACAATGAAAGTAAAGTTGTTTATTATAAAGACATCCAGGTTTATATTCCTGCATCTGAAGAATAATGCAAAAAAAATGTCAGAAAAGGTTAAAAAAATAATCTAGATTATATGGGCAGGCTGTGATGAGAAACCAGGGGTGGAAGCACTGTGCAATGTGTATGGGAGAGGTGCAGTGGGAAGCATGGGTTAGGTGTCATGGAACCCTATAACCAGGGGTGGAGGCACTATGGGATGTGTATGGGAGAGAAGCAGTGGGAAGTATGGAGTTAGGTGTCATGGAACCCTAGAACCAGGGTTGGAGGCACTGTAGGATGTGTGTAGGAGAGGAGCAATGGGAAACATGGGGGTTAGGTGTCATGGAATCCTGGAACCAGGGGTGGAGGCACTCTGGGATGTGAATGAGAGAGGAGCAGTGGGAAGCATGGGGTTAGGGGTCATGGAACCCTAGAACCAGGGGTGGAGGCACTGTGGGATGTGTATGGGAGAGGATCAGTGGGATGCATGGGGTTAGGTGTCATGGAACCCTTTGGCTATGCACCATTTCACATTCACTTGGCTGACTTTTTTCTCAGGTAAGATCTTTATGTTGTTGTGGAGGTTATGCTGCCTTTCTGTTTCTTTTTTGTTCTTTCTTTTTTGATAAGAAATGTTATTAAAGGTTCTTCTTACTTCAATAGCAGTATTTCTAGTTATGATTTTGGTTGCACATATGCAATATTGATACTGTTGGGCATTTCAGTGTGATGGCTGGTAACATGTGGGTTGGTGGGCCAGAGGCATTGTTTATTCCTTAGACATTGAGTATACAGTGCATATTGAACCAAAAAAGCACATGCAATTAAGCAGATTGACTAAGTTTACAGGCTCTTTTCACTAAGCGGAGAAATACAATAAAATGATGCTATTTTCATCCCATGACAGTGATGGCTTAACTAAATTTCTCATCAATTATGCTAACAGGCCAAGCTTTTGATTTCTGCTGTACATTTGTTAATTTTGTAAATGTATGCACATACTTTCTGCTGTTTGTTTACACCTCCATTAGCACCTTCATGCCCCAGTGTGTGCCTCTGTAGAGTAACAATGAGTGTGTTAATCACTTGCTATAACCATTTACTTGTCAGTTTGGGTGATGGACTGAACTACTGCAGCAGTATTTTCATAAACTAGTGCCTGTTACAGGTTTTTGTTATTGGTCTAATTTAGGTGTTTTTAATGTTTTGTACATTTTATTTTGCAGATTATATTTCAATGAAATAATGTAATACTGAGGTAATTCCGTGTTACTGCTCCTTGTATGGTACCTTGTTTAGTATTTTGTGTGAAATGTATTATCTGTTTGCAATTGTGGGTAGGGCTTGATTTATTATAGGCTTATAAATATATATATATATATATATATATATATATATATATATATATATATATATATATATATATATATATATATTACACACACGTGTGTGTGTGTGTGTGTGTGTGTGTGTGTGTGTGTGTGTGTGTGTGTGTGTGTGTGTGTGTGTGTGTGTGTGTGTGTGTATTTGTTTACTGGGATAGTGCACTGATCAGCACTGACCAAGTTCAGAATGAGCCTGGATGAAATTCAAAATATTTCTATAAGCAAAAAAGGAAGCTATGTAAGCAATCACACAAGTAGTTCAGATTAGACTGTACGTGTACAGCCTAGTAAACAGAGTGTAATGGTACAATATTTACATCAGTTTGTAAATTGGGCAAACCTTCAGTAAGTCCCATACCTGTACCAGTACAGTAGCACTCTGGGAGACATATATTCCCAGTTGGGACACATCCTTAAGCCGTTAGAGCTGACAACCTGAAAGAGACTTTACCGCAGTCTTTGAAAATCTAAAAGAACAGTCCTGTACCTGTACCAGTACACTAGTGCTCCGGGAGACATATATTCTTAGTTGGGACACATCCTTAAGCCATTAGAGCTGACAACCTGAAAGAGACTCGTATGTTATACCCCTATATCTTATTATTACTATTAGCTGAAATACTGTTTGTCGCACTATCTAGTTGAAATATCTGTCCTAACTGATAAAACTATGGTGTGTTAAATTTTACTACTTGTAAAGTGCCTCACACAGGCCTGCAGTTGTGGAGTCCACCCGTTTTTTTTTTTCCTGACCTAATTTAGGCTTGCCCAAGATTTACCAAAGTAATTTTTGGACTGAATGCATTCATTTAAAATGAATATCTCTCCCTTTTAGACCCAAGAGACTACATGTTTTTGCTTTAAAAGACCCAAAAGAGAGACTACATATTTTTGGCTTTAAAAGTATCTTGAATTACTAACTTGAAATAGTTTTCTTACTGACTGTTCCTTGAGGCCCGGGTTCTAGCCCGCTCTGTTCTGCCCTCGCTGGGCTCGGGCTCCACTCTGCACCCCTACCATACCCCCTTTCCCACCCACCCCTGCTCTCCTCAGATTTATACTCACAAGGCCACAACCCCACTCTCCTGCATCAATCAAATCATACCCATCCATAACCCCTACTTACCATTCCCACATCCTGACTACCACTCACACACCACCTACTTACTATATCTCCCTTCCCATAACAATATTGCATACACCAAATCATTCATAGTCCACAATAGATATGGCCACTGCCAATTGCCCTTCTAACTCTAACAAATCCAAGCACTCCCAGCTTAAAGCCAACACCACAAACCACATCATATTTCTAATAATTTCACTAACACTATTTATAGTAGCAATTGTCACTTCATGCCACTCAGACATCCCCACTCCCCCACAGCTCACACCACCTCTAACACCCAACTTTTGCCCATCAACCCAGTAAACATAGTTATATGCAGCTCCATCCTAACTAACATTACTATAGCTCACATCAAATCCCCACCAATACACAAAAACAAATCTCCCAATATCTTCTTACAATATGACAAAACCTTTAGAAAACTCTTAAAATATATTGTCCAAATAACCTCAAGGCCAGCCCTAAGTGGCGACATTCATCCCAACCACAGCCCTATCAACAAACCCCTATCCATACTCAATTCCCCTCAACCACACACCAACCAAGCACATACAATTCCACACAGAGACATAGCTGATATAGTAATACTAAATATAAATATAAGAAGCATTAACAACAAAATCCATGATCTCCATGCCAACATCTCTCTATATGCACCAGACATCACACTACTTACAGAGATATGACTAAACCCCAACACAAACAGTAATGAAATATTTCCACCAGGCTACAACATTATATGCAACGACAGAAAAAAACAAAAGGGGTGGTGGAGTTGCTCTACAACTTAAGAACCACCTCTCCATAGAAACATTAGATATCACACCATTAGTACTTAAAAACACAAAAATAATATTTGCCAAACTAAACATCACACCAACAAACATATATATATATATATATATATATATATATATATATATATATATATATATATATAAAATAGGTCTCTACTTGCCACCAGGTGATAATATCCCAAAACCAGAAAACACCTTATTATGGTGCAGTAATAACCTACCTCAAGAGACACTCATAATGGGTGATCTCAACATAGACTGGTTAGATTGCAATTCTCCAACCCCCAAAACTGTATTAACTTACACGGCTTCACATAACACAACCAATCTCCCACCAGAATTGACAAATCCACCAATAAACACTCCACAAACAGGTCTACCCTCTACCCCCACTCATGTTGTCTACCAGACACCCACAGTGACCACTATCACACTTACATAATCAAAAAAAGAGAACCCAACAAAACAGGCAATTCTACTACAGATAAGAAACAAAAAACAACTCAACTCCAACAAACTCATTGAAATACTTAAAAGCAGTAATTGTTCATCATTAAAACTTCTCCCACTATAAGAAGCGATTAACCACTTCAACGCTACCTTCCTCCCCATTCTAAACTCTCAGGCACCCATTAGAAACATACGTGTTAAGTCTAACTATGCCCCTTGGATAAAAAAAGAAACAAACCTACACAGACTTAGAGACAAGGCTTGGTCCACCTGGAAAACGAATAAGTCCCAACCCACATAACAAACTCACCAAGAACTTAGAAACAAAGCTAAGAAACAAATAAAAATAGATACAATTAACTACTATACAGAAATACAAAATAAACACCACAGAAATCCCCAAATATTCTGGTCCACTATTAATATTCTTTTACCAGGGAAATCAGGAACACCCCCTCCCACCACTACAAATAAAACCGACAGTATTGCTACTCAGTTTAACAAATACTTTACAAAAACTATTATAGAACTATCCAAAACTCAAACTCCCTCAACAACCATACCACCAGCCCCCACAACAAACACCACACCACAATTCTCTCTCCAACCAGTATCAACCGACACTATCAAATGCATTATCAGTGGTGTTCATATTACGTTCTATCATGGTATCATTATGCTCTAGTAATGTCTGAGATGAACTGGAAGAACTCTGTATATCAAGGATTACCCCAGTCCTTTCTCATAGGTTTAGATTCATAGGTTAGTACTAGGCTAACTGCCCTTGCGAGCCATTTTAAGCCTAGCCAGTTATCCCCTGTGAGATTCAAACCCTGTACCTTGTGTTTGTAAGGTAAACACCTTAACCATTAGGCCGCCCTCCCAACCCCTTGCAAGGGGGTAGAGGCAATATCAGCAATTTCATTGACTACATGAGCTACTCTTGTACTCGTAGTCCCATTACCCCATCCTGAATGGATGGCCTCCACCCTGGGCAATGTAAAAACATGCCCCCTCTGAAAGTCATTAGTATCCCTGTCAATCTTCTCTTTTTTCTATTGGAGAAGCCTCCTTTCGTAAACCATGACACCATCTAACAATCCTTCCAAAGTGCGGTCCACTAACACGCTAGGAAACCTAGCATAGAACATAGACTACTGCTCTTTAATACAGGCCCTTAGCAGGTCCTCTTCCAGCTTAAAATAATCAATAAGGAGGGCCATATATTTGGCACTTACCTCCAAATTAAGTTGTTGCCAGCTTGCCAGTAAATAGGGATGCTGCATGCCATACGTTGGCATCTTCAGGATTCTAAGGCCTCTCAGTACGATTGTCCTGGATAAACACACCTCAAAGTGCTGTCATTGTGTTTGAAGCAATTTCAGCTTCAAAAAGTCCTTTTCAAGCTTTTCAATTGCTTGCTTCAGAGCTTCAGAGTCTGCTGCATTTGCCATAACGGTTGTGTCACCGGATGTGATGTCATAAGTCATCAAGGGATTAACTTCTGACCTGATACAGGCAAGAAACCTGTCCAGAATACTCCTCATAGCCTCTACATGCCTTTCAGGTCTCTAATCCAATTCAACATCTGGTACATTTCCTTCTGCCATATCCCTTCTTGGTGTGATATAAAAGTAAATAAGTAAACAGAAAAAACAACAAAATATTGCGCTGTAAAGGGCAAATGTGGTACTGCCCAAAATGAGATAAGTAATACCAAGAAAAGATGTTCATATTACGTTATATCATGGTATCATTATGCTCTAGTAAAGTCTGAGATGAACTGGTAGAACTCTGTATATCAAGGATTACCCCAGTCCTTCCCCCTCCCCCTTGCAAATAAATGCACTTAAGCTAGTATGGGTTGATTGGTTGATGTTATATATTTAAATGAATTGTGACCTCTGTGTTTTTTGATGGTCTGATGAAGCTCTATGTGAAAGCACTTACTGTTTTAAATAAATAGTTTTTATCTATATATGGTTGGATCTTTGTGTTGCTTGCCTGGTTCATGGATTGTCCCTACAGCTTTTATTGGTTTTACCTAAAAAAAGCAAACTAATGGTCTTCCTCCCTAACAAAACCACTCCCCCAGCACCTTCTCCATCTCCTGAAATAACAATACCATCATCACCCCATCACCACACGCTAAACTGTTAGGGGTTGAAATTGACTGCAAATTTTAATTTGATATTCACATTTCCCAAACAGTGAAAAAGGTGCATAAAAATTAGGCACATTATACAGAAATAAACTCTACTTCACCAAAAACACCAAAATAGCTATTGCCCAAACTCATTTAATATCCACCTTATATACACCGCCCCCATTCTCACTAATCTTAAGAAATTTGAACTACAAAAACTTTAATCCTTTTATAATAAAATAGCAAGATATGCCACCAATTCACCAACTAGATCACACCACTGCCTCAATCTTAAACAACTTAACTGGCTAGAATTCCCCCACCTCCTACACTATACACAATTAACAATGCCCCACAAACTCCATTCAGATCCTGACAAATACCATCCTTACAAACCCTTCTAAAAATCCTATGCAACCAACAGACCACTACATTCCAACAAACAACAAATAAAAACATAATTAGCCAAAAACCAAGAACTCCAAAGTTCTATTTGATTGTATAATTCTCGTGTGCATAGCACACTGTACACCCATAAACTACAAATTACTGCTTTCTCATACTCTATTGATGTATTCTAGATGCAATTATGTTATGTAATGCAACCACTACCAATGCTACCATGATATGTATAACTTTGATATGTATTACCTCCATTCTGGATCCTATTGATATGTGTTATGTAATGTTTTAACTGGAGCTTTTCTCCCCGGGCCTCCACTGAAAAAGGATATGTGTCCAGCTGGACTTTCCTGGTAAACAAATGTAAAATAAATAAATAAATAAAAATAAATTCTTTGAGAGCAGCAGAAAGGGGGAAAGGACAGAGCAATAATGTCTTGTTATTTGTTTTTTTGTTGACTGGGTTAGTCCCACTAGAATAGTGATCTCCTGCTGTGATGTGGCATGGATGCTTTGTGCTGAACACCTGTGTGATGCCCCTGCACTGGCCCAGTAATCAAGGACCCTCAATCCTCACCACTAGCACCAGTGAGGGGCATCCATATTGGGAGGATAAGCACACACACAGTAAAGTACAATTTCTCTTAAGGGCACACAGAGATCACAGTCAGTCTGTGGCTGGTTTCTCCCTTTCTCTCCAGATCCCCAATAAGACTCCCCACTGGCACAGCTATAGTGTTCAGATCTCAGCTGAGTGGTCAAGCCAAAACCTCCAGCACCCTCTCTGTCCAACCAGTGCTTTGTGTCCTTGCCTATGTAGCTGACACACACACACACACACACACACACACACACACACACACACACTTTGAGATTTGAGTTATATACAGACAGACAGACACACACTCCTGGGGAAGGCTGGCACAGGTTCTCCAGCTATGCCTCCTTCTGCCCAGACTATACGGTAGTATCAACTGCCACCAACCACTACTATCAGCTACTATAAAGGGCTTTACCAAAGGGTGTTCAAGTCTACTGTGCAATGTTATTATTATCCAATTGGCAAGTGTGACTGAGACGTGAAGGCTATTTAGGAGTGGCTGGTACGGCATCACCCAAATACGTGCAAGTACTCAGAGTTTAAATTATCTCTACATAAAACAGCCACAGTTAAAAGGTTTAAATATATTTAATAATAAATAATAGAAACACAAAACAATACTTATTAACTTAATGCAATGACATTGGAGAGTTCAGAAATCACAGGAAATACTTTAAAATAACATTGTAGGACAGTCTGACAGTCTGCAAGTCTACTGTGCAATGTTATTATTATCCAATTGGCAAGTGTGACTGAGACGTGAAGGCTATTTAGGAGTGGCTTATACGGTATCACCCAAATACGTGCAAGTACTCAGAGTTTAAATTATCTCTACATAAAACAGCCACAGTTAAAAGGTTTAAATATATTTAATAATAAATAATAGAAACACAAAACAATACTTATTAACTTAATGCAATGACATTGGAGAGTTCAGAAATCACAGGAAATACTTTAAAATAACATTGTAGGACAGTCTGACATAAATATAGAAAACAGCCAGACTAATCTGGCTATATTACTATCTTTAAGAGAGATACTAAGATCTAAATAACTTTACTTACAGAGCAAAGCAAATGCTGGTGAGTTGTTGTCAGCATCAGAACAAAATACAAAATGCCATCTCTTTCTCTCTGAGATAGTCTTAAAGGGGCACTATTGAAGAATTATATGATGCCTTCCTTCTGTTGGTTTCTTGCTGTTACTTGCATTTACATGCATGCATAACTATTTATTGTGATCAACTAGTCTTATTACTGTATTGTACTAAGTACAATAAATACACAGAGACAACCGCTTCAGTTAATATACCTTACTGTTACATTTTCCTTTCGGATCTACAGGCATGCAACACAGATGCTGTCAGCTCTCTATGGCAAATTCCCAATGCTTGTTTATACACACTCATATTTATACCAAAAAGTATGATATTTTTTCTCAAAGTCTGATGTATAACAGTTCATTGTTTGTATAACAGTTTTCATTTGTTCCCTTGCCCTTGGTTCTTTGTAGTTTGATGATCCAAGGAAACTCAGGCTTGCATTGTTGGAAATGTGGTGTTCCAGCACTATCTGAAACTTGATGTTCTAACTTTATCTTGCTTGATGTTACATCTCTTTACTTCATTGATGTCCTTCCAGCTGACATCTACGCAGTTATTTTTACAGACTTTGTTGCTCAATAACATACTCCTTTACATGGATGCCAATATCTAATTAAGCTATGCAGCACACTTACTACTTTCTATTTTTTAGCATTTTATACTATTTCTAAATTAACCCTTTATATTTCATATCATTCTTACAGCTTTTTATTCAAGCTAATAATCATGCTAGCAACAGTTACTATTATTCTTTCAGGTCCCCCTTATTTTATTTTTTTTTTTTGGAAGAACAGACTAAACTTTAGTTAAAGAAAAGACTGCCTTTGTTTCGTCAGCATTGCTAATTACAGTATTTACCATAACTTGTTGAGTTATTTTAACTCTTTGTAACCTGCAGCATATAAAACAATTTCAAGCTGTCATTATTATTGTGACCCCCCCAAAACTAATAACACAGGATGTATTAACCAATTTAGCAATTTGGTCCCAGATGATGACCATTCTCTGAATATGTCCCACCAATTATGGGCAGTGTCAGCTTCTGTTTTTGTCTTTTACTATTAACACTGGGTTATTTGAAACTATACATACAAACTGTGGTGCCACTTTAACAAACCTTTTGAAATTTGAGGGGAATATTGTACATTAGTACAACATTTTGTTCAATTTACAAATTTAGATACATTAGTACTAAATTGTAGTCTGTCTATTAAAGATATTTGTAATGACTTACTTTCATTGTGCTTGTAAATGTACAATCTGTGAGATATCTTATTCTACTAGTTTTCATACCAAGCTCTTTTAAATCTGCATTTGGTATCTTTAAAACTTGGAAATGTAATATTGAAGTGCAATATTTTTTTGATATTATTGTCCTATCATAGTACAAGTGGATGGCATTTTTACCATTTGATCTGTATGAAGTACTGGCCTGTTACCCAAAATGGTAAGTATTTTAACCCATGGTCCTTTTCCTTGTATTACTGTGTTGTTTATACAAATTGAGCATTGGTAGACATCATACTCTTTTTTTCCCCTGTTGTGTTTATTCTTATTTGTGTGTTATTGTCTACACACTGTGACATTTTTGCATGATGTCTTCCCTTGTCAGAACTGTTACATTTTTGAGGTAATGTACACCATCTACTAGAGACAGAGCTGTTTACTGAAATGTTTATGTCAGTCTTTGATTCTTTCTCTACTTTTATGTATGCCTGACATTGTTTAGCTAACCATGCTGTTATATTTGTGTTAAATGTTATCCTCCCCAACGTACATGCTTTATGCTTTTTACAGCTGTTTTGTGTAGCATTTTCCTAAGTTTTGTTTATGAAATATTGTAATTCCCTCTGTTTTGATGTTCAGAATGATGCAAATGAAATGCAGATGTCTGTGTTGAATGCTCCATGCCTTGTCTTGCAGTTGCATTTTTATCTACAGTCCCTGAAGCATTTTCCAGACACTGAACATTCAGCTTGTCTCAAGCTGTACCAGAATATATGTATGCTAGCAAACAGAAATACATGTATTTAACTAACTATATTATTTCTACATATATTATAGCAACAGATGTGTATATGCATCTAACTAGCAAATAGATGTGCACATCCATTTATACATTTTTAAACATATTTATCACTCTATACATTCCCTCTGTTTTATTGTAAATAAAAACTATCTACATTAGTATGTACTTTTTAGTCAAGTTATATTGCTATTAACTAGAAACACACTGGGAAACAAAACATTTAGTTTTTTTAACACAACAAGTTAACACAGTTTAATTTTGTCAACACAATGATGACAACCATTAGAACTATTAACTATTATTATAATTATTATAGTTATTATAATTATTAACTATTAGAACTGGATTAATCCAAATATGACTCTATGCAGTGATGTTCTACACAGTAATTTATTGACAATACTTGACAATTTTATTGCAAAGGCATTGCAGTCTTGTTTTTTGAAAAAAAAAAACACACGTCACAAATGTCAAGCTTTGACTTGTTACTCTACTTACATAGATAAACCATTTACTATATACTGTACAGAATACACTTGCTTGTACAGATTGCTTTTGCATTTGTATATAAATGGCTGTAATGTATACTCAGTCCAGTTTTCAAACCTAACATTAAACTGAAGCCTGCTAATTACATTACTTGAAACATTAAAATGTATTTTTGGTATTAACACTTTGTACCTTTAGTTTAGTCCCTTTTGCAGTACTGTTTACACATTTAGCTTTTCCCAGTTAGGGTTCGCCACAGTGGAACTCTGGTCCGCTAATGATTGTCAGCAGATTTTTACGTACCGAGTTGCCAGCCCTGATGTACAACCTTCAACGAAGGTACGCCCATTCACGCATGTCTCCACACAGAAGACACTTTAGCTGAGACTCGAACAGGACAACATCTTACTGTGAGGCGACAACGCTACCGCAGCACCACCACCACAGTGTTTACACAGTTAGTGTAAAATTAAAAGCATGCCCTTCCCCCTGTAGTATAAATCATTGTATTGCAGTATTGTTTATTTGTTTTATGCTGTGAGAATTGAATGTATGCCCTTTGGCTGTTACCTAGACTGTGACACTTTAGTCTTACAAATTTGCTTTTTTTTTTTGGCCATTTTCAAAAACAGAAAATATTTTTATAAAGCTTTTGCTGTTGCCTATACTGTCAAAGTTGTAATAGGAATCACTTTTGCTCATTTTGAAAAGATGTTTACTGTTACAAATAGCTATTTGTACCCTCCTTTTTGTAAAGGGACCTGCATAATTTATTTTAACTGCATACAATAGCCCATGTACTGACTGTACTCGGTGTAGTATTTATGTGCAAACAGATTATTAATGACATGTATGCACAATTGTGACATCTTATTACAATTACCAAACAGGATTTTTGTAGACATTTGTGCTTTTTGCTTAATGCTGTACGTGAATACTTAACAATAATGTTTTAGAAAAATGCAAGCTATTTGGCCTGGCAACCAGTCTTGTTTCCTTGACCTTATAAATTTCAGTATGTCAAAGGAAAAATATACTTTAAAAAATGATCAGTACACGGTAGGTTCAGGTTAAGGCACTTTAATCTTGCATCAAGGAGACAAAAACGTGCTAATGCAGAGTTTGTCTAACTAGAATCAGGAAATGCAGGCATTTTTATACATTTTCTAATAAGACATTGCCTACCAAGCTGACGTAGTAAATCACAAGTTTTAACATCATCATTTTGTAGTGCTTGTTTATATGATTTTCTGCTTGTACTATCAATTTTTGTGAGAAACGTCCTAAGAAAAACAATGTGGCCTTTGCTACCACTGGCTAGATATATGCAATGTTACCATTCAAGGTACTATGGCTAATGTGAGCACAAAGCAAGTATAGATTGCAGTTCATTTCTCCAACAGTCCTTTGTCTATGTTATCTTTAACTTCTGCAGCTGTGCATGTTCTCATACTTCGAACAGAGCTAATTGTTCAAAATCATTACATTACAGAATATAGCATTGTTCATTCTTTGCTTCCTGACCTAGCAGATAATTACCTGCTTCTCAAGTACATTTCCAAAAGGCATAAACATGAATATTGTTGTGCTAGCAATTATTAGGTCAGAGGGCATCTTGCAAGTTTCAGAAAGCACACTGCAGTTTCAAAAGCATCTTTTAGTCTCATATGAAATTCAGCTGTATATAAAATAGTGCATATAAAATAGAATGAAAAACGTGTTAACTTATTTAGTTTCTAATTAGCATTAAGCATACACATTAATACATATTTTTCTGACATTTCCCCCATTAATACTTTTTAATTCTATTTTTAAAAAAATAAAAAGTTTGCTTCTTCTCCTAACCTCTTCCATTTAGGATTTGCAGTTAAGAGAGTCATTCAGTTTAAACTTATGAAAGTGTTTCACTTTTTAACAATTCTTCAATTTCAGTACTTTGATACAAAGTCACAGAAACTGATATATCTATAAATTCTTTGATTAACTTTTTCATGCAGTGAATACCACAACAAATGCATGCTCCTAATAGGAGTAATCCCACACAAATGGCAATCAGGATGTTTATTAGGATGGAACCCCACCCCCCAAACAAATTCTGGAAAAAGTCCATCAGAGGGTTTGGGCCTGGTTTGGTCATGGTCGACACTTGCTGGATCACCTCAAGATGGTCGTTTATTTCGTGCTGGTTGTCAGGAATATACGAACAGCATTCTTCTTTGATTAAAGCGCATGTACCACCTCTCACCACTAGGGTGAAGTCGAGAGCCATGCGGTTCTGAAGCACCACAGTTCTCATAGCATTCAGTTTATCAGTCACTAACTTGAGAGCAGAAAAAGTTACATTGCTCATAACTTTGAGAAGTTTAGACAGTTTTCTCAGCTGCCAAATCAATTTCACTGCACCACATGCAGGGGCTATGCCTGCCCATGATATAATGGTGTCACTCAAGTCCATGTGTGTCAGTTTATCTTTGTTTTTTACGGAGTTATTGTTTCTCCATCCTGCTTCAATTCGTCCTACTGGATTCTTGGGTCTCTTAATTGGACTTCTAGGTTTACTGCTGACCTCTCTGACGTTTCGAATTTTTCCCTGAGGCAAAGCTGCAATGTGTCATATGGTCGGAACCAGGTAACCCAAAAAACAACTGCCGGACCAATTCTCAGGTATCCATTTATATGCTTTTTTCCCACAAACAAAATAACAATTCTCTACTTTAGTATTGATATAAGCTTGCCCTGCATGAAACATTTTCTTATCAATAATAGAAAGCTGCTTTAAAAGAACAGGATTATGTTGTATCTCATCAACATTTTTATGCATTTTAGCGAAATATGCATCATAGTTTGTATCACAAATAGTTTTAGTCTTACTGGGTTTAATATAACATTTATAAGAAACAGTCACATTGCAATTGCTCCAACCCACCTGAATAGTGTCATTTTTGTAAAAACATATAATCCCTTTTTATGTAACAGGTAGGTACAATGCTATTTGGTCTTGTGATTTCACAGGTGTAGTATCAAAAATCAAGTTTTCCCAGGTCTCATTGACCCCTAGGGGGACAGCAGTCATTAATAAACCCCCATATGCTGTCGGTATAGCTGTGCAAATCCAGCAGTTCGAAACATTGAAAGTCTCAGCATACACATATTTAATTGCTTGGTAAGTGTTAAAGTTTGGATGCCAGTCTATGAGTAATGCATCACGTTTGATCAGCTCAACTTTTGTGGCTGGGAAAAGGAAAGGCCACAACAAAAAGTTCAATGTTATCAGTATAGCTATCAGAATAATCATGCAAATTTTCCGAGGTTGTTCTGCATCTCTGTTTACTCTATACCTGGTCATTTTGTTCTTGTTGTACAACAGTAACAAGGTTTTTGTCCAGTTCAAAGTTCTTAACCAGTTTACAGTGTGTCAAATGAATCCAAGACGTTCGCTCTGCGATCTTGACTGCAGTGGGTGTCGACAGTAGTACCTGGTACGGCCCTTCCCACTTCAGAGAACTCCAGTTCTTTTTCTTTGCGACCTTCACCCAGACCCATGTGCCTGGGGCTACTGCTGCTTCTGATGGTCTGGTTTGCTCTTTATCTGAAACAGAATTTAACTGCAAAAGTTTGTTATTCAAAAATCACCTCATATACTCTGCAAGTGAACTGTCAGCCTCCTGCTCTGCAGGCATGAGAGGTTTCCATTGAGGTATATAATATGCCCTCCCAAACAGAACTTCAAAAGGAGCTAACCCTTTTGCATTTGGAACAGTTCTCATGCTCAACAGTGCCAGAGGTAGACAGTGCACCCAGTTCTTCTGTGTCTCACTAATCAATTTCCTAAGCTTATTTTTTAAAACCCCATTATGCCTTTCTACTAATCCTGCAGATTGGGGGTGGTATGTGCATTGATTTTTTCAGAGAAATCCCAAAATAATGGCTGAGTTGTTGTATAATTTGATTTACAAAGTGTGTGCCATTGTCACTATAAATATTTTCCAGTATGCCAAATCTAGGAATAATTTCTTTAAAGAGGACTTTTGCAACAGTAGCTGCATCTGGATTTTTAGTTGGAAAAGCTTCCACCCATTTGGAAAACATATCTATAATGACAAGGCAGTACTTCTTATTTTCGCATTTGTTCAGCTCTATAAAATCCATACAAATAGTATGGAATGGATAAGGTGGTGTAGGGAAACTCCCTTGCTTAGGTTTCGATGCCCCTTGTGCATGATGCTTGTTACAAACATGGCATGCTGCACAAAACTTTTTTGTGTAGTTTGTAAATCCATACGTCATAAACACTCGATTCACTAACTGTACCATCCCCCCTGTTGAGACATGGCACTGCCCATGGCTCAACAATGCTGCATATCTAAACAAGTTAGATGGCAAAATCGGTTTCTTCTCTTTGGAGATGTACAGTCCCTTATCAAGGATTGCTCCTCATTTTATCCACTTTTGTTTTTCTACATTTGTAGTAAGTGTCTGCATTATTTTTAACATTTTTAAGTCTAAAATTTCAGCTGGTTGTAATTACTCACTTAAAAGAAATACTTTTGAAGCTGAAGCTGCTTGTTTTGCAGCTGTATCAGCCCTCGCATTACCTTTTGAAATTCTTTGCTTTTGTTTAGTATGAGCTACGCATTTGCAAATAGCTACTTTTTGAGGTAACTGAATAGAATCTAACAAGTCTAAAATAAATTGCGCATGATTAATTGGTTTACCAGTAGATAGTAGATATTATCATTCCTCTATTTTTCCACTGCTGCGCAAAAACATGTACAGTAGAAAAAGCATACTGACTGTCAGTAAAAATGTTCACTCTCTTACCTTTTGCCAAGGTACATGCCCTTGTCAAAGCAATCAATTCTGCTGCTTGTGCAGATAAGCGTAGCTCATACTATATACCATCCCTTCAGGCTGCTGCGTTTCTTCAGGCTGGAAGTGAATAACCTCATCCATGTACACCTGCATTCCTGTCCTTACCCTTGCTAAAGAGGCCCTGTGGACTTCATACTAAGGAACACAATCCTGAATAGGATTATACATCCTCCCCACTAAGACTGTCTACCCAGAGTAGACCTTTTTGGAAACCGTGTACACCTGTGCTCCTGTCCTTATCCTTGTTAAAGAGGCCCTGTGGACTTCATACTAAGGAACACAATCCTGAATAGGATTATACGTCCTCCCCACTAAGACTGTCTACCCAGAGTAGACCTTTTTTGGAAACCATGTACACCTGTGTTCCTGTCCTTACCCTTGCTAAAGAGGCCCTGTGGACTTCATACTAAGGAACACCCTCCCCACTAAGACTGTCTACCCAGAGTAGACCTTTTTGGAAACCGTGTACACCTGCGTTCCTGTCCTTACCCTTGCTAAAGAGGCCCTGTGGACTTCATACTAAGGAACACAATCCTGAATAGGATTATACGTCCTCCCCACTAAGACTGTCTACCCAGAGTAGACCTTTTTGGAAAGTATGTCCTACTATTGTATTGTTTAACTTTATTCTCCAGGTTATTTGACTTCCCTCCCAAGTTAACCAGCAGCCTACCCCCCCCTCCAGTAGCAATTAATTCACCTTCTCTTTCCCTCCTTTCATCATCACTGTCCTTGAGGCAATCTCTCCCCCCTACCTAGACAATTCACTTTGGTGAACTCTCTGCTTACTCTATCATCATTCCTAGACATGGCCACTAGGTAGCGCCCTGTTTATTAGAAGACACATTATTTCCCTTATCCTCACAGTAGACCTCTGCTTCCTGCTATCCCCTAAGTCTTTACCCCTCTATATCAATCTACTGCTACCACCTCTACTACCTCACTTAGCTACCATACAATTATTTTATTCTCCCCACCCACCACATTTCCTCCCTGCATTTTACCCTATAGTTTACTCTTACCCTACACCATATACAGTGTTTCTCTCTTCTTCTCTGATTGTTTTACTGCCATTGATCCCCTCACTGGCTCTTCCTGGTTAATTCTTCTCCTTTCCCACTCCAGATCTCTCTCTCCCTACTATACCTTTGTTACTCCTTTTCTTCTCCCTTTCCTACCCTTCATCAACTTTCTTCCCCCTTTCCTACCCTTTATCTACTGTACTCACCTCCTATTCATTATTATTTCCCTCTCTTTTCCTACTCTTGATCACTCTCTTCCTATTATACCTACTTGCACCATTCCTTTCTGTCTTTCCTATCCTTTACTGACTGTTAACACCCTTATCCTCCTGCACTCTATTAGCTTCCTAGCCCAAGAACTCACGATCGCTGTTTTTCGCATTTCTACTCTCTACTATCCCTGCCCACCCCCCCCTCCTGGTTCCACTTCCGGCTGCATCTTACAAATATACCCTTCTCTAAGCCAATTCATCCCTATATACCATCCCTTTGGGCTGCTACGTTTCTTCGGGCTGGAAGTGAATAACCTCATGTGAGTACTCTGTGGCATTCATTTACTGTGTAATTCTTTGTTCTTTAATCACTTACAACTCTCATGTTTTTCACTGTATGTAAGCTATACTATTTTATTTTATTTTATTTATTTGCATTGCTTGCTGGCCTCTTATGTACTGGCTCTGTATGCCTTTATACAGTTTTGGTTTCATTACTGTGACACTGGGAACCACGTGGAGCGCCTTTGCAACCGGGACTAACTGAAGCCGGTTAACCCCATACCATTGCTTATGAGGCTCTGCCCGAGCTTTCTCTGTTGGTCGCTTTGAGGAGCTAAGCCGCTTTTTAGTTACCAATAGCGGTTACGCTTGTAATTCTTCACTTAATCAGGCAAGCAACTATAGCGGTAGTGCTTATTACTCCGCTTGTTACAGCATTGACTTTTTCAGCTATGTAAATAACCCCCAACTATTGCTTATGTGACTCTGCCCGAGCTTTCTCTGTTGGTCGCTTTGTGGAGCCTAGCCGCTTTTTAGTTTCTACAGCATTTACGCTTGGGATTCTTCTCTTATTCAAGCAGCAACTATAGCGGTTAGTGCATTTACTCCGCTTGTTATAGCGTTAACCATTTTCAGACTGTGTTAATAACGCCTCTAATCCTGGCGTCCATGTGGTACCCAACTACATAATACTTGCTTTCTAAGGCTGGATGTAGCATTTGGAGATAATACTTATGCTAACGATACAAAGCTGATTAACTGCATGTACACTGTTTCATTCACGCTCTTTAGATAATTACCAGTTAAGCTTTTGTTGTACCAGTATTGCCCCTACGTCCAAAGTGAATGTGTTTATGAACTGATAATACGAGGCAACAGTATCTCTAAAATGAATTTCTCTCGGGATCCTTAAAATGTTTATTTGTAGATGATAGTATGTGGATGTTGTGATTTGCCTAATTCTCTAACAACTGTAACTTCTTGGTGCTGCTGTTATAACTACTGTTACTTACTTGATAAGGCATAAAGGTTAAATTAGTTGCATATATGGGGTTTATGTCGTTAGCTTTAATAGACATTCTTGTACTTATCTATAGTATGACTGTATGACCCTACTGTGTGTTTACTCTCTGTCTGATAAGCCTGTTTTTTCATTGTGGGAAAGGGTTAGTCTCTGTACTTACCTTGTTTTTTTGAATCTTAAGTACATGTTTTGGTTATCTGTTACCTGCTTCCTTGACTGCTGTATGTACTTATTTTGTCTTCTCTCTCTTCCTACATATTACCAGCCATGTACACCTACATTCCTGTCCTTACCCTTGCTAAAGAGGCCCTGTGGACTTCATACTAAGGAACACAATCCTGAATAGGATTATACATCCTCCCCACTAAGACTGTCTACCCAGAGTAGACCTTTTTGGAAAGTATGTCCTACTATTGTATTGTTTAACTTTATTCTCCAGGTTATTTTACTTCCCTCCCAAGTTAACCAGCAGCCTACCCCCCCTCCAGTAGCAATTAATTCACCTTCTCTTTCCCTCCTTTCATCATCTCTGTCCTTGAGGCAATCTCTCCCTCCTACCTAGACAATTCACTTTGGTGAACTCTCTGCTTGCTCTGTCTATCATAATTCCTAGACATGGCCACTAGGTAGTGCCCTGTTTATTAGAAGACACGTTATTTCCCTTATCCTCACAGTAGACCTCTGCTTCCTACTATCCCCTAAGTCTTAACCCCTCTATATCAATCTACTGCTACCACCTCTACTACCTCACTTAGCTACCATACAATTATTTTATTCTCCCCACCCACCACATTTCCTCCCTGCATTTTACCCTATAGTTTACTCTTACCCTACACCATATACAGTGTTTCTCTCTTCTTCTCTGATCGTTTTACTGCCATTGATCCCCTCACTGGCTTTTCCCGCTCCGTTCACTCCGCTCACTCCGCTCCCCCTCCCTACCCCCAAATCCCACCCACCCCCAGGGGCCCTACCTTTATACTTCCTCTGCTACACCTCCAATTTACTCACATCCTATCTCATTTCCTGCCCCACTCTCACTTGTTAACCCAATACTCCAATCTTACCCCCACACCCTCTCTCCAGATTCCTATCTAACTGCCACACCCCACTCTCCACCATCCTAATTCCGCCTATTCCCAAACTTGCTAACCTCATCTCACTAAAACCATGCCTTTAAGCCTTAAACTGCTTTATTTTCTGCTACTCCTTAACATCCTTCTTTTATACTATACTCTTACTTCCTACGAATATGTTATCCTTAGCAGATCTCCTAATTTAGCTAAACACACAACCTCTATACTTCCTCTAGCTGAACAAACATATATTAATATCCTATCATCCTGTCCCTACCTTCCCCCTCTCTACCACAAATTACACCATAACAGGTTTCAAACCACTAGACGGTTTTATCTAATACCCTGCAAAAACTCAAAGATATTTCCAATCCCACAAACACTTTTACTGATACACGGGGACATCCACCCCAACCCTGGCCCCAATAACCCTCTCAGCCACACCCTTTCTAACCAAACTGCTAATAACTTCAGTTCACCTTTCTCTACTAGCTGCCTTTCTATAGCACACCTAAATATTCATAGCATCAACAATAAAATCACACAACTCCATGCTTTAATTGACTTCTATGCCTTTGATATTCTCTGTCTCACTGAAACATGGCTTAAACCAGGTACCAAAGACAACGAAATCACTCCCCCTGGCTATAGCACCTTAAGGCAAGATCGTCTTAACAAAAAGGGTGGGGTGTGGCCTTACTATACAAATCCCAACTGCAGGTAGCCTTAATTGACTCCCTGCCTCCCTCCCCAGCCAATGCTGAAATACTCTGTAGCAAACTCCAAGTTAATAAGAACAAAGCCATTTATATAATATGCTCCTACATCCCTCCAGGCAATAACTTAAATACACTTGAAAATATTCTTAGCTGGGTCTCATGTAGCTTTCCTCAAGAAACCATAATCTTAGGAGACTTTAATATTGATTGGAACTCCTGCATCTCTCCCAAACCTACCATTCACCTTAATCTCTTTAACTTTCAACAAACCATAAACTCCCCTACTAGAATACACAAATCAACCAATAAACAAGCCATCCTGGACTGGATATTGATCAACAACAATCCTCTCTCTTATAAAACTGGAATACTCCCTGACAATATCAACGACCATCTCCTCACCTACATCACTAAACAAAAATACAACAATCCCAAACAGGCTACTTATCGTACTGTACGTAACAAAACAAATTTTAACCTGTCTTCTTTCCTTAATGAACTCAAAGAATATAACTGGTCAACTCTAAAACACCTCCCACTTGACGAAGCAGTTACCCATTTCAATAACACTTTCCTACAAATTCTCCAGCATCATGCCCCTTCTCGACTAATCAGAATAGGCTCCAAAGCAGCCCCCTGGCTTTTCAAAAAAAACCAAACAAACAATGCTAGCTAGAAATAAATTATGGACAAAATAGAGAACCACTAAAAACCCAACTGACCATCAAAATTTCAAACACCTGAGAAATACTACAAAGAAACTCACCTATCTTGATAAAAAAAATTATTACCTTCAGTATCAACAAAACCAAAATCACAACCCCAAAAAATTCTGGTCAGGAATCAATAAACTGCTCCATCCAGGGAATACCAAAACACCCACACCAGCTAGCCTAGCTCAGACCCAACCCAATATAATAGCCAATACATTCAACAACTTCTTCTTTGAAACAGTCGCCTCTCTAGCAAACACCATGACTCCCCCTCCTTCCCTTCAAAAGACCTCTCCTCAAAATAGCACCCCCACACTAAAATTTAATACAGTCTCCATAACCTACATACGTAAGTTACTCTCTAAACTTAAACCTTGCACCCCTTCAGCCGACAAACTACCAGCTGAATATCTTCAACTAGCAGCAGCAGAACTAGCTTACCCAGTCTCCATCTTAATTAACAGAACAATAACCAAATCTACTATCCCATCCTGATGGAAAGTCTCCCATATCATTCCTCTCCATAAAGGAGGTAACTCTAATGAACTTTCTAATTTCTGGCCTATAGCCCTTCTATCTCCACTATCTAAAATTATGGAGCGTTGCATACACCATAAACTCTTATATCATCTCTTGCAAAATAGCTTACTCGTAGACTCACAACATGGTTTTAGGCCCCACCATAGTATGTCCACTGCCCTTCTCTCCTTCACAGACGTGATCAACAAAAATCGCAATAACAACCTTTTCTCCTCTGCATTATTCCTGGACCTCTCAAAAGCCTTTGATATGGTCAACCATCAACTTCTCCTAGATACTTTGAAATCCCTCTCACTTGATTCTTTGGCATTACAGTAGTTTGACTCCTACCTGAAAGATCGAAAACAAGCAGTCCTCTGGGACAGCCATATATCCTCTCAGCTCCCTGTCACTATCGGTGTTCCACAAGGTTCCATCTTAGGTCCCCTCCCCTTCTCTATATTCATAAATAACCTGCCTACTTCACTCCCAACATCCACTTGTATTCAGTATGCTGATGATTCAACTCTCATCTGTTCTGCTTTATCTCCAGAAGAACTCCACTCTTCCACCCAAAAAGTCTTTACGGCAGCAGAAAAATGGTTCCAACATATCTGTCTCCTCCTTAATCCCAAAAAAACCAAATTACTACTCTTCACCCCAACCCTTAAATCTGCCCCAATCTCATTTGCTATTGTGTCTTGCAATGGCACTATCATTGAACCTGACTGTTCCACCAAACTACTAGGCGTCACTATAGACAATCAACTAAACTTTGACTGCCACATTGATCTAACCATCAAGGCTGTTAATAAAAAGATAGGTGCCCTCTACAGACTTAAGCCCTTTCTTACTGCTACTACCCGAGTGTCTCTCGCCCAAACTCATCTCATCTCCACACTATTGTATGCCTCTCCATCATTTATCAACATTTCTAAAGCTAACCTTCAGAAACTTAACGCAGCCTACCATAGTATTGCCAGGTTTGCCACAGGTTCCCCATTCCGTACTCACCATTGTCTCAATCTCAAAAACCTAAACTGGCTAGAACTTCAGAATCTAATTCTCCTACATCAATTAGTCATCACTTATAAAATTCTCCATTACCCCTCTAATACACCCATACTTAATAACCTCATCACCCCATATAAAAATCTTATGTCCCTTCGCTCAGCCAGCAAACTTCTAGTAGCTACTCTCAAATCTCACAATAAAGCAGGTGACTCCTTATTTGCCAACACTGTTGGATCATATTGGAATAAACTTCCCATAGAACTGACCACTTTAGGCTCATCTCACCTTTTCAAAAAACAACTAAGAAACCATTTCCATACCCACTGGCTATGCCCATGCTCTAATCCTGACTGAGCTCAGCAAATAATTCCCTCTCTCTACACCTAGCAACCCACCTGCATAATAATTTTTCCTACACTACCTATTCTCCTTATACATGTTATATCACTGCATCCTGTCATCTTTCCTATTTCTAGCTTATACGCTGATCACTTCTATGCAAATCTCTATCCTAACACTAGTGCCCTGGCACAACTTGTTCTATATGTCACTTTTTCTCTCTTCTTCATTTTTTAGCAGTCTAACTCTAGCAATTATTACAGAAGAATGATGCCTCACTATTGTTATTTCTTGTTAAACTGCCTCTGCGTTGTACTATACTACATGATAATTGTTCCTTTATTTGCTTTCATGTTTTATATATTTTTGTTTATTGTAAGTTACTAGTATATTAGTGGAGCTTTTCTCCTCGGGCCTCTGCTGAAAATGGACATGTATCCAGCCAGACTAGCCCAGTTAACAAATGTAAAATAAAATAAAATAAAAATAAATAAATAAATTGTGTGGTAAAGACTTTGCTTTTAAAATCTCAGTATCAGAAACTACTACATACCCCACTAGATTCTGTCCTGTAGGACCCCTCCTGCACAAGCCATCCACATAGTATGTCACCTCGGCATCATCCAAGGGAACATCTGTAAGATCTTTTCTAGGTAGTGTCTTTTGCTCAATCTCCTGCAGGCAGCAGTGTGGTTTGCCATCTGCAGGGGTTGGGAGCAAGGTTGATGGATTCAAAGTTGTGCATCGTTCAATTGTCATATGAGGTTGGCTCAACAGTATAGTCATACAGGAAAGATGCCTAGCAGGAGAAAGATATGCTACTTTTTCTTGCAGTAAAATAATCGCGACTGCATGAGGCACTCTCAATGTGAGAGGGTGGAACAATACTACTGAGGCTGAAGCCTGCGCTGCCATTGCAGCTGCAACTACTGCTTGTACACAGTGGGGCAGGGATTGCACCACTGGGTCTAGCTGTGATAATAGTAAGCTATGGGGTGCTGTTTGTCCCCATGCTGTTCTGTTAACACTGATGTCATATAACCTTGCTTACAATCTAAAGTTTAGAAAAATTGTTTATGATAGTTTGGTAATCCTAAAACTAATGAAGAAGCTATCAGTTGTTTCAATTTGCAGAAAGCTGATTCTGCTTCTGGTGTCCACTGTAATAAATCTTGTGCTGCCATCGGCTTTTTGAATATCAAGTTGGTCAGCGGAGCAGATTCCAAAGCATAGTTTGGAATCCAATTCCGACAAAAGTTAGTAGTACCCAGGAAGGACATCATTTCCTTCTTGGTAGTTGGTTTCGGTGCTTGTAATATTGCTGTTTTTCTGTCTTTATCTAATATTCTGCCTTCTTTGGATATTTCATATCCCAGGTATTTGACCTGTTTTTTTCAAAGTTGCAGTTTGCTTTTGTTTACCTTGTGTCCTTGAGTGGCTAAAAGTTGTAGTAATGCTATGGTATCCTCTCTGCATTCTTGCTGGGTGGAGGTTGCCAGCAGGATGTCGTCTACATAAAGTAAAATCTGACTGCCTTTCGGTGGGATAAATCCCGCCAGGTTACTTGCCATTTCTTGTGCGAATATTGAAGGACTTTCACAATATCCCTGTGGTAGTCACATATATGTATACCTTTTCCCCTGAAATGTAAATGTAAACCAATGTTGGCTGTCAGGGTGTATCGGTATTGAGAAAATTGCATTGCTAATATCTACCGCAGAAAAATACTTTTGTTGAGGTTTTAAATCATTCAATAAAGTGTGTGGATCTGGCACCGTAGGTGCCCTGGGTATAACTGCGTTATTTACAGCTTGTAAATCTTGGACCATACGCCATTCTCCGTTTGCTTTCCTAACAGGAAATAAGGGTGTATTACATGGTGAATCAGGAGATTCTATCAAGACTCCTTTCTTAAGTAAGGCTGCTATTATAGGTTTGATTCCTATTTCTGCATCCTTTCTCAAGGGGTACTGTCTCTTTTGAGGTCTAAATGCTGATTTTGGCATGATAGTAACTGGTCCTGCTGTCCTACATAAGTCCTACATCTGATTTCCCTGTTGACCAGAGAGAGAGTCTCTGGTATGTCTCATAAGGCTTTTTCCTCTTCCTCTAGTAAGAGTGCTACTCAGCTGTCCTCACTTGCCTGTGAGTGCACAGCTGGGTGTGTCTGCGTTATCCAATTTAGTTTCTGCTTTTGTACTCCCTGTTCGGAAAGTTCTAACTCTATCTGCTTTTTGCACCTTGTGACTTTTTCTCCTAGGTCTGCCCACTTCACATTTCTATCTTTAGTTAAACTCACATGTGGTAATCAATTAGAGTTGTAAAGTGCTAGGAATTCCTGGGGCAATGAACAGCTTACTACACTGTTTCCTTCTGTGTCCCAGTACAAATTTCATAATATTAATCTGTTAGCATGATTTTTAAACAGTTCTTGCTCATATTCTTTATCAGGTCCTGGTCTGTTACAGTAATATAGAGTGCAATGCAACAAATGCTGTTTATCAGTGTCAAGGGAGGGGGATTTACTGATGGCTACATTCATCAGTTTTTCGGTTACTACCCCTGGACCAGTCGTAACCAAGTCCTGGCTGTACCAATAAAATGTTTCACCCTCCAGTCACACTACAAAAGTATCCATTTGTCACTGTGCTTCCATACCCTGCATAGCTGGAACTACGGCTATGCCAAATATCTGCATTAGGTCTCTGCCCAAGAGATTCACTGGGCATTTTGTAGAAACAACAATTTTGCTTTTATGGGTCATCCCTGAAACTGGGTCAGTTATCTCTATGTTGTGGGAGAGTGGCTCCCGATACAGCTGTCCATTAGCTGCTTTCACTAATATGTAGTCAAGTGATTCTGAATTTTCTGGGAGTTTGGAAGGATGTATCAGGGTCCGTGAAGCCCCTGAGTCACACAGGAATTTAACTTCCCTCCCCTCTACCAGAAGTGCAACTTCCGGTTTTGTGTCTGCTAAGTAGAGCTCTAAGCTCAATAATGCTAAGTCCAAAATTTCATTTTCTTCATTATCTGTGATTTCATGCACATCCTCTACCTCTTCTATCACGTCCTCTACCCCTTCTACTACATTTGCACTTGTCTTTTCTTGTTTATTCCTATCCAGTGATTCTTGACTACCATATAGTCAGTCTTCACCCTCCTTGTCTTCTGTGGTTACCTTTTTATTTTGCCTGCAATCCCTTGCTAAATGTCCCTTTTTCTCGTATTTAAAACATTCACCCCTTTTTTTTCTCTCTTCAAAGTCCTCTGATCGTTTATAAGATTGTTTGTTTCCCTGGGTATTTTTCTTACCCTTCTTCCCAGTTTGTACTACAAAGACTTCTGATCCATCTTCTACTGCAAATACTTGAGTTTTCTTTTTCTTTTTGCTATTAAAATGCCTTTCGGCATGTCTTGCATATTCAAGTAATGACTGTAATCTACTTGTTCGATGATCTACCATGTGCTTTGTAATAAAGCTGCTAATAGGTGCAATACTGCCTTTCAAAAATGCATTCTTTAGCTGTTGCTCATATGGGGAATCATGTGTTTGGTCTTCAGGTACCTGCATTCTACAATGGTTATTAAAACATTCTAATAATCTGGCATAATATCTATCAACAGTTTCACCTTCTTGTTGCATGCATTGATTAATGCAAGTCCAATCAGCCCTAGGCTTCCATTTCTCAGAGATTCGGTCTGTCAGACCTTTCACTCTGTTGTCCAGTTCTGCGTTACTATGTGGGAGTGGTCTAAGCTCTGCGTCACGGGGATTCCAGTTGCCACTGCTCATGTGCCAATCTGGACCTACGATTTGTCTGACTACTTTCTCCACTTCCTCTACATTCAAATGGTAACTTAACCTCATGCCCTGTAAGTCTTCTAAGAATTTTCTAAAATTAACTTTTGGATGGGGAATTCCCTCTATGGCTTTCCGGATGTCTTCTGGTGTCCACGGTCTATATACTAGAAGAGTTGGGTCCTGTCCTGCCTGCGGATTTGGTACTTCTATGAGTGGACATATCTCTTCTTCACTCATAGCTTGTGAATTTTTATTCATTTCATACAATTCAATATCCCCTCTTAAGTTGCGTGCTCGAGACCTGGTCTCGATAGGATCTCTGACAAACGGTTTTGGTTTTGCAGGAACAGCTGGGTATAACGGAGGTGGATCATTGTCCACTTGCTTCATATTCTGGTAAGGGAAGCGGAGGGGGCAGAGGGGCTGTTGCTATTACCAAGTTATTGTCTTCTTTATCTAAGAACATTGCTTTTGAATTTTTAATCTTTTGTTCCCTGCGGTTTGCTTCCTCAAGCCACCTGTGTGCCTGAGGGACTCCTAATTGTCATTGCTTTTTTAGCTGACCTTTCATGTCTGTTTTAAGTTGTCTGACAAGTTTAATAAGTGAAGGTTTATCTAGATTACCATCAAATTTGTATTTATTAACCCATTTTGTATAATACCTAACATTATTGGCACGCTGTAATTGCATGTATTTCGCGTCTTTGGTTAAGGGCGGGTCTCGGGAACTTTTTGTGCACTGATTTCCCATGTTACCTTAGCTAAGTTAATAATTGTTACATAACCCTTTCTATCACGTGGTACCACGATTTACACCTTTTCACAGTTTATCTAGAATAACTGCCTACCTATTCTGTTTCCCTGATCTATGACAAGACAGCAATCTTTTTTGTCCCTGATCTGCACATGCAAATCTCCCTGACAAAAACAATACTGTAACAAGTCCCTGATCTAAAACAGAAAAAGGTAAATTCCTCCTTACCTGAGCCTCCATGTCTTGATCCCACCGGAACGTTGACCCACCCTCCAATCACAGATCAGAAGCAGTGGCTGGCCTGTTTTGAACGACAATTCAGTCGGAGGTCTTTCAAAGCAGAAGAACCAATGTAGCCACTTCTCCGTACAGGTTCATGCCACCGGGCACAATTCTGACATGAGCCAGAGTGAGAGATATGTTTCCGGTCCAAAGGACCAAACTGTCAAAGGAAAAATATACTTCAAAAAATGATCAATACACGGTAGGTTCAGGTTAAGGCACTTTAATCTTGCAGCAAGGAGACAAAAACGTGCTAATACAGAGTTTGTCTAACTAGAATCAGGAAATGCAGGCATTTTTATACATTTTCTAATAAGACATTGCCTACCAAGCTGACGTAGTAAATCACAAGTTTTAACATCATCATTTCGTAGTGATGGTTTATATGATTTTCTGCTTGTACTATCAATTTTTGTGAGAAACTTCCTAAGAAAAACAATGTGGCCTTGGCTACCACAGGTTAGATATATGCAATGTTACCATTCAAGGTACTATGGCTAATTTGAGCACAAAGCAAGTATAGATTGCAGTTCATTTCTCCAACAGTCCTTTGTCTATATTATCTCTAACTTCTACAGCTGTGTGTGTTCTCATACTTCGAACAGAGCTAATTGTTCAAAATCATTACATTACAGAATATAGCATTGTTCATTCTTTGCTTCCTGACCTAGCAGATAATCACCTGCTTCTCAAGTACATTTCCAAAAGGCATAAACATGAATATTGCTGTGCTAGCAATTACTAGGTCAGAGGGCATCTTGCAAGTTGCAGAAAGCACACTGCAGTTTCAAAAGCATATTTTAGTCTCATATGAAATTCAGCTGTATATAAAATAGTGCATATAAAATAAAATGAAAAACGTGTTAACTTATTTAGCTTCTAATTAGCATTAAGCACACACATTAATACATATTTTTTGACACAGTACCAGTAACATTTTGTCTTTTACAATATTTCTTGTAACTACCTATTCCAGCCAGGAAATATTTGAGTTCACATTACTTTATTTTTTTGTTCTGTGCATTCCAGACGCTTAACTCATAACTCCTTTAGCACTTACTCGACTGTCACCAACCACTACTATCAGCTACTATAAAGGCGTTTGCCAAAGGGTATCCAAGTCTACTGTGCAATGTTATTACTATCCAACTGGCAAGTGTGACTGAGACGTGAAGGCTATTTATGAGTAGCTTATACAGTATCACCCAAATACATGCAAGTACACTGAGAGCTTAAATTATCTCTACACAAAACAGCCAAAGTTAAAAGGTTTAAATATATTTAATAATAAATAATAAAAACACAAAATTACATTAGAGTTCAGAAATCACAGGAAATACTTTAAAATAACATTGTAGGACAATCTGACATAAATATAGAATACAGCCAGACTAATCTGGCTATATTCCTATCTATCTCTAAGAGAGATACTAAGATCTAAATAACTTTACTTACAGACCAAAACAAGTGCTGGTGAGTTGTCAGCATCAGAACAAAATACAAAATGCCAACTCTTTCTCTCTGAGATAGTCTTAAAGGGGCACTATCTCAGTTCTAAGCTGCATTACTTGCTTCGGACCAAAATGTAATTGTTGCTACCCATTTTGTTACCTTCTTCCCACTTTCTGACGTCAGTTATTCCCTGCCTACATACCTCTCATTTCTTTGAAAACTCTGTTCCATTCCCATTTTCCTTCCCTAGGCAAACTCCGTGACTGCAGCAGTAGTTCCTACTGATTTTAAGTTATAAGGTTTTAATTCATACGTCCCAGAAATGTCTTATTATAGTGATCTTGCCCAAAATGTTAATGAGCACAAAGTCTACCTTTAAGGGCGGTGCTTGTCTTGCAGGCATTTCTACAGTACTTAACTTTGCCTACAAAAAATGCTCTTTAAATCACTTTTTTCCTAATTACTTTTTTTGCTTTTATAGGGATACAGGTGACAAAAGCTCTGAACAACAGCAACAGGTGCTGTTACTAAGTGAAATAAGCATAATAAACTGGCTGGCTGTCTGGTGGAGCTGATCTCTCATGCTTACCAAGATGGATCTCAAACTCATGGAAAGTTTTTATTCTGCATTGTTTTCCCCAATATGTACTTGCCATTATATGGATGCAGGTGAGAAAGGCTCTGAATAACAGCAATAAGTATCGTTACTACATGAAGTATGTACTAGAGACTGGCTGCCTAGAGGAGCCACTCTCTAGTGCTTACCAAGATGGATCTCAAACTCATGGAAAGTTTTTATTCTGTATTGTTTTTCCCTAACATGTACTGGCCAAACAACAGATGTATCTGTGGGCAATGGAAACAGTAAATGTTGCCCATGGATACGATCATTAATTTCCCTTTTTTTTTTTTAAGTACAGAAATCCAGGTCTGACTGAGTAAAGCTCTGAACAGCAGCAACAGGTGCCATTACTACGTGGAAAAAAAAAGCACGAGAGAGATCGGTTGTTTAGAGGAGCTGATCTCTAGTGCTTACTGAGAGGTATCCTGAGAGCATGGAAACCTTTTTATTTTACATGTTTGTCAGCCCCTCAAATACTGGTTGAACAACAGATGCATCTGTAGGCAGGGGTAACAGTACACACTACCCACAGAAACATGCAATTCATTTTACTTCCCACGGTTATTTATGAGAATTGTGATGCCAGCAAGCATATGCATACCTCTCAACTGTACAAATTTTCCTACAGTGTCCAGGTTTTTGCCTCATATTTTCTGTTTTTTTTAATCATAAAATTGTGTTTTTCTGGCAAGTCACTAGCAAATCCTTGACAGTTGAAGTCAGAAAGCAATGACATACATTTGAGTTTCAGACTTCATACCCTTCAAAAAATTCATGCTAATGCAAAACCTGTTATTCTATCAACTTTATAAGTTTGTAAGAGCAATATTTAGAAAGTGTCCCTATTTTGTGGGCTATTATCGGCCCGACTATTTATGACTTTGTCCAGAATTCTTGCTGTAAGAGGGTGAGAGGTATGAGCATATGTGTATACTTGTAAACAGGAACGGTGAAACAAAACTAAACAAAGAGCAATGTATACATTCTTAATTTTTTGTTAATTAGTGTAGAGTGGTGGATTAAGGCCAAATAGAAATATCCTCAAGCAGACTAGTAGACATTCATTCATACCCTTAATTAAACCACATTTGCCAGGGAGCCAGACAAAATCTTTTATCTGCACCAGCAAGTCTCATACACGATTCATTTTATTTCCCCACAGTTATTTACAGGAATTGTGATACTGGCAAACATACATTATAGTATACCTGCAATCAGAAAATGAATGGCAAAACTAAACAAAAAATAGATAATTTATCTCTTGATTCTTTTTTATTTGTTAATTAGTGTGGAGTGTTGAATTGCGCAAACAGGCTTATACCCCAAGCTGAAAAGAGAAGAGGTTGTAAATGCTAAGCAACCTAATGCCTGATGCCATTAGCCCTGTAGTTAACACTGATGGACTTGGTCATTTACAGCTATTGTTTTGGTAAATAAGTATATAGCTTTCAGTTTAAATAATATGCTATCTTCTGAATATTTCTTATAATGATCACGTTACATTTTTAGGTTCTGGGTATTCACAACAGGAAAGGATGGAGTTATGATGTGCATAGTTAGGTTCCATTTTCCCATTAGAGTTTTTTCTTTTTTTTCAAAATTCATTTTAAAATAGCATTTGCATACTCTCATTGCTGATTTCTATACTTTTGATTATTTTCTGAATGATTATGCCTTTTATGAAAATTAGTAAAAAAAAAGAATTTACAAGGAGAGCTTGTGAACAAAAGTGAATGGTGACAAATTCTAGGCAACAATATGAAAACAGGCCATTGCATGGAGAGAATACAGTAATGCAGAACTTAGCAGAACAGAGGATATAAGATGGAGACATGATGGCTGTGGTTTGATAGAAGGAACACCTGCTAATCAAGTAAGCAAGAAAAAGAGGATGGTATAACAGGATAGTACTGAAAGCTTAAAGGGACAATGCCAGAGTTTAAAATTCGGGTCCACTGTAAATCCAAACAAAGCAACACCCATTTCATCGTGTCATCCTAAATCCCACCCACAGTATCAGATAGCTGGAGACATCCTGTATATCTAGTGGTTGCAATGGTGTTTTGCATCCTAATCTCAACGCTACTTAAATTTTGTGTTCCCTGGTCGCTGCTTGGTTCATTTACTGCTTTCCTGCATTTACCTCTTGTGGCATCTTGTAATCTTCATTGGGTAGGTACATCATCTTTTCGCTGGTGATTTATTTTATTTTTATTAAGTTTTGTCAGTTGTTTATGCGCTAATTTGTTTTTAGTGAAACAGAAGGGGCAAAGGCAATTGAACCGCAAAAAAACGAATGACATTTACTCGTGTGGATATTTTAAAAAAAAGCGATCGTGCTTTCTTGCCTTAGACAGTCTTGTTCTGACCACCGTAACAATGTAACTGTTGTGTCTTTCGGTTTTTTGTCAGTTACTAGAAGCCGAACACAGATTGCTTACTTCTTCAATGCCATATGTGTAATTGTGGTGTCTTTCGTCTTTTTTTCAGTTACTAGAAGCTTGTGTGGCAGTAGGTAAAAAAAGATTGTTCTTTCTTGCCCTAAATGGATCCGGTCATAATATTTTTTTTATATACTGTTACTAGTTTTTTAGCAATTTGGCTTTTTTTACTTCAGGAGCATCCCGCTCTCAGTCTGGCTTGGATAGCACCAACCACAGTTTTACATCAGCATACACACACCTTCCTTACTTTCAGCTCCTTTAATTAAACCCTATACTGACCTTTCCCAGGATTATTTTCCTTCCCTTGGGAAAACAAACACAGTCATGCTTTGGTTCCAATCCTTTCTTGGTAAATGCAAACTTTTATGTGCTGATTTCTTACTGTAACTACTTGAATGCGATGCAATACAATGAGAAATGTTGCCGATCACCAGTGCTCTTTACTATACAGAATTTTAACTGGAAACCTAACCGACGTAGTATTCCGTGTGTGGTCTGCACTATCGCAGCTGTTTGCTGCTTTGTAGCTTTGTTTTTTTTTAAAACTAAAACCGGAGAGCTGAAACTGAAGCTCTCTGTGCAGGGAGGTGTACGCTGTAGCAAGGCTGCTTAGCTGTAAATGAGCTGTCAGATTTTGGCAACATTGAGAGAGCTGCTGCCTGTATAGAAAGATAAATGTTGCCGATTCCTAATGCTGCCGAAATCTGACAGTTCAGTTATACTCTTTACTCTACGTCATTTTAGCTAAGACGTAAACTAACCGACATAGTGTTCTATTACTGTAGCTGTTTTCTGTTTTGTAGCAGTTTGCAAAACTTTTTTTTTAACTAAAACCGGAGCACTCTGTGCAGGGAGGTATACACTTTAGCAACTGGGCTGCCTAGCTGCAAATGCTCATAAGTAAATTTTTACATTTCAGCATCACTGAGAGAGTTTCTGCATGTATACAGAGAACTGTTGCTGATCTCCAGTGCTCTTCACTCTAAATCGTTTTAGCTAAGACCTAACGAGAAATGCTGCTGATCGCTGAAAACCTAACCAACTTACTCTGTTTTGTGTGTGGTCTACACTATCATAGCTGTTTGCTGCTTTTGAGCTGTTTGCCAAACCTTTTTTTCCTTTTTAAACTAAAACTGGAGAGCTGAAATGAAGCGCTCTGTGCAGGGAGGTGTACACTGTAGCAACCAGGCTTCCTAGCTGCAAACGGGCATAAATAAATTTCATATTTCAGCAGCACTGAGAAATTTTCTACCTGTGTAGCTTGCTAGAATAAAAAAGATATATATATATATATATATATATATATTTTTTTTTTTCAACTAGAACCTGAGCACAGTAGCACTCCATGCAGGCAGGTTATAACCTGTAGCAAGTGCACAGCACCTATAATATAATTTTGCTGTTTGTTTTGGTTTTGTTTCCTGATTTGAGCAACATAGGTTTATTAAGATCACATTTAGCATTCCCATTATAAATGTATTAGTTATAATCTTATCTAATGGCATTTTGCATGGTTTCTCTTGATCATTGTTGTGAGTCGTCATGTTTAAACTTCTGGCAATTTGTAAATAAGATATTAACTACCTTGTAATCTTTATGGGGTCCCCTTGTCTGTAAAATTAAATAGAGCATGCCAACCATACCTCTCAACCTCTTAGAGCAAGAAATCTATTTAAAGATATCAATAAAAGTAGGACAAATGCCCAAAACAGGGACAATTTTACATGTTGCTTTTATAAACTTAGACTATTGGGTTTTGCATTAGCATGAATTTTCTGAAGGGTATGAAGTCTGAAAGTCAAATGTTTGTCTTTATTTTCTAACTTCAATATTTAATGATTTACCACTATTTTGCCAGAAAACAAGGATGTTATGAAAACCTGACCAAAAATGTGAGGCGAAATCTGGGCAATATGCAAAAATCTGTACAGTTGAGATGTTGGCATGATGTCACAAGCACAGCAGTTTAATAACTTGTTTTTGGAATGAAAGATTTCATCTGACATTTGTAGTGTAATTGCATAATGCTAAACTGTTTTAAGTTGAACAACACTGGGAAGGTTCTAGAAATATGATTTGCAGGTAGGAACATGTGTCATAGTAATAGATTCACTGGATACTACATTATTATAGGTATACCAATATAAACTCGCCAGAAGGCTGTTTTGCATACCTTTAGTTTGTGGTGCCATTCTTATATGTTCTCGTTTCTGAAGGTTTAACATTGTGAAATTTAGAACAAATCATTACTTTCTGAAATTAAGCCCACTGCATGAAATTGGTTTTGTGTTCACTGGGTAGGGAAAAAAATCTGGTATTAGCTTTAGGACATATGTGGTTTTCTGGCACATCACTGCAGTGATATGAGGATTGCATTTACTAGATAATGGCATACAATTGAGTTTCAGACTTTAAATCCGTCAGAAATGTATGTTAAACCCTGTTACTCTAGCAACTCACAAGACAATAACAACACTCAAAATATGTCGCTATTTTTGGGCGTTTGCCACCCACCCAATGTTGTCAGGCTTTGTCATAGGTACCTATTTTTGGGCATTTGCCACCCACCCAATTGTGTCAGGCTTTGTCCAGATTTCTTGAGCTAAGTGTTTCAGAGGTATGATTACAAGTGTGCTACCCCTTTTATCATAATTTCTCTTTGTATTCAGTTATCTTATGTATCTAACAACATATACTGAGCAATATTAACTAGTAGAATTACACTGTAGTGTTTCCATCTAGTAAACATTATCTATTGTCAGTCTTGTGAGTGGTTGAATGACCTGGTTAACAGATTACCTGACATACAAAGTTGTACAAAGTACTTTGACTAGAGCACAGGGGAGTCCTCATGGTCAGAGCGGATGACTTTCACTTCCAGTTTACATCTCTGACTTTTGAGATTTCTGCTACTCCCATGATCCTCATGAAGTGTTTGGTCCAGTAGTGATATTTTTAAAGACCAGGTGCAGCCATGTTTATACATAACTGGATGACTGCCTGCTGCAGACTCAGTCCAAGGAGGCACTACAGAAGAAGTTCCATTTTTCCCTCAACTTTCGCCAGCACTTGGAGTTTTCCCTGAAACTTACCATGGTGAGTTTATAGCTGGAGACTTCCAAGATGCCTGCACACTGAGTAACAGCTTAATTTCAGCTCTCCCAGTGTGAAAACAGAAACTCTGAAAAGAGAGCCAGTGAACTTGTCTTTTTGGGTAAATTTCAGTAACTGGCCAGTAAATCCACTGCTTGGATAAGAGCAAAAAAGAAATTCACAGAACCTGAAAGAAAATAACTACAAAAGGTGAATAGAAAACAATTATTGGGAAGAATTCTGCAGCTGTTCAGAAAAAAAAGCAGTGCATGCTCTGAATTTGGTGCAAGACATGACTTCAGGTAACCTAGAGGAAAAAAAAAAAGTCAAATGTACTCTGAGCTGATTAAAATAAATGAAACACTGAAGGAGTATATCAACTCAAATAAAAAGCTGGACAAAATGGAAGAAGCTTTAAACAAGGTGACAAAACTGCAAAAATTAGAGGTTGAAATCCATTTCTTCAGCAGGGTTGTGCTCTGCAAGACTGTATGAGAAATTGGCTGAAGAGCTTTTAACATTGTGGCAAAACTTGCACTTTGCCTTCCGCCCAGTCAACTTTGGCTATTCAGCCCACAAAAAGACCACATATTTTAGAAAATTAGTTTTGTCTTCAGAAGTTAAGGAAGACGAAGCATACACTTCGCAGATGTACATTTTGCTCAGATACACGTTGGATGATGAAAGGATGATTTTTGCCTTGTTTAGATGGATGTGTAGCTTGATCTCTTAATGGGACACTTTAAATGGAAGGCCAAGGAGGTATCCAAGTCCCAAATACAAAAAAAAGTCCCTGCTAGGTCTGTATGAGCTTAAACCTACTGTTATACCACCAGTACCCAATGTTTTTGAAGATACCTTTATGGCAGCATTCCTGGAACCAGTTTAACAACCTGTGGTTTCCAAGAAACCATTTCCCAAATTTATAAGCTTCTATTTCAGAACCTGATAGCTGCCTCAGATGTAGTTTATCTTGATATTGCTAGAAGATGTTAGCTAGCACTAACCTCAACACTATCCCAAATGATAGGGAGACTAGGATAGATTTGTGAAAAAGTCAACACATCTGCTACCCTCACCTTCAAGGTTATCAGCCCACATGGCAAAGTATCAAAGGGAGATCATGAAGCAAGGAGAAGAGCTATCATCACACATCAAGGATGAGCCCCCAGAGAATCACATTGTCTAATTATCCAAGGTGGGTAAACATGTTATAAAAGGTTGATACAGTACCATCATTGTAGTATCAAGGTTAGTAGTTATGGGATCCATCTTTAGAAGAAAGCGCCAGTGAGAGTTCAACCTCTGTCAGAGGATGTTAAGGGTAGCTAGTCAGTGAGCCTATAGATGGAAATGTCTTTTTGGTCTTGTTAATCAGGAATATTTCAAAAAGCTGGGTCTGCACTGTCTTCTATTCAGGCTGCAGAATGCAGTTCAAAACCTTCCATCCTGTGAGCCAGCTCCATGGCAAAGAGGGATGAGGCCCTGGCTATGCTGTAATTGACCTGAATTTGATGACTGGATTGGGTGATTGTAGAAATTTGCTGGGGAGGATGGAAGTGAGTGGCCCCTACCAGCTTGCCCATCTTGGAGGAGGATGGAAGAGGCTGTTACCACAAAGGTGACAGCTAGTAGGAGCACAAGATGTTCACATCGTGGAGTCTTGAGCTGTCTGATGTTGTAGTAGCATAGTGCAGTTGCACTAAGCTGAAGGGAGACTAGCATATGGAGGCACACACACCCTTGGAAGGTTGCAGTTGTGGGTTCAGAGGTGCTGCCAATGGGGGATGGGAGTAATTGGAAATGACAGGTCTTATGCATGCCAAATACAGTGGAAGACTCACTTTCTTGGACCTGGATCGCTTGGCTGTGTTTGTACGCTGCAAAACATTGAATGATTTCCTCACTACTGAACTCATGTCATGGTCATAGGCTGGATTACTGTCTGTGTGTCAGTTGCATTGCTTATTAGAGAAATGCTCCAAACTACAAAGTAGAAATGCACTCTAACAAGTGGTGCTGTATTATATAAGTAATATAATTTAATACAATCATTAAGGTCAATCAAAGAGTATATAATGCATGGTCATGAGACAAGTATCCTTGTTTTACACCAATGATAGCCATAATCAGTGTGTCAGAGCATTTGAACCATCTTCTCCTTCAAATTTTAGAAAAGGTATTTGTAGAGTAGATCCTGCAATATCATTAGTTACTTATAGTGCCACAACAGGGCTGGTCAAATATTTGGAGTACCAGAACTGGGCTACTAATATTTTTCCGTTACAAACTACAAACTAGTTTAGTAAATTGGCTTCTATCTATTGTGAATATTATGGTAAACTGCATCCGAATAATGAATTCAGTTACTCATTTTAGAATAGTCTGCATTTTATTCTTCTTTCGTTTGAGTTCTGGACTGAATACAAAACAAATGGGATTGTATGTACCAATACAGTGCCTCATTCTTACATAACCCTAGTATGTACCCAGAATATAATTAATGTTCACTCAACAGGTAATGCGCAACAATTATCAAACTGCACATTAGGGGTTAGCTTTGGTGAACATCTCATATTGGTGTTTTTGTACATACCAGGAGAAGTTACTGAAGGGTTTGTTTAGGTAAATCTTTCATTCTGGTGCTTGTGCATACATTTGGTGGTTGTAAAGACTTCTCATCTTCTTGTGGCTGATTTTAAAACTGCATATTTCCTACGTTCATAGGTACGTGGTTTCTGGGCTATTGACACAAAGTTCTTTTTAAGCCTAGCCGTGTGTGCACAATATAATAGTAGACAAAGCCAATACAAAATGATCTTACCTAAACTTGCAATCTGACTTAGCAACAACGGGCCATACATAAAAGGCTCAATGATGTCATCCCTGGCAGGAATTTAGTTCCTCATCCAGTCATCTAAGCTATGCTTAGAGTCATACAGGGCCTTTGTTTGATGTGAACTCGTAGCTTATTCCAGAGGAGTCACAACCTCTCAGAGACATATCTGTCTGTATTAATGTCTAAGCCCAGGTTAAAGTGACCCTTGTCCCATTTGACTTGCATATGTCCATTATTGCATTTCCATTATGTTTGGATACAAAATTGCTCTGTAGGCCTGGCACAAGTCTCCTGTAAGTAGTCTGTATGCTACTGAATACATTGACAGTGACTTCAGTCTGTCAAAGTATGGCATTTGCTGTAGACACTTATTGTTCATGGTTAGAAATACAATCTAGATGCCCACCGACCTTCTTACCATTATGTCCTCCACTTCCAAGATGCATCCTGTCAGTCAACCGACTTTGACAAACAATTAGTTCATGTTTGGCAGGTTCATTGGTTTACTTGCATTTGTCACTAAAAAGAGCTATCCCCAACATTGTCATGTACTAAACTTCCCGCTACCCTAACTTCTCTCTCTTTGCCAAGTTTGAGCTTCAGTCCTGCTTTCATCCTTTATGTTCTGAATACTATAACACTGAAGAGGTGGACATCGACTGTTATGATAAAATCTATAGGACTTTCTGTGGTGCCATGACCCAGTTTACCTTCAGCAGTATGGATACCTCGTCGTGTCTCCCTTGAACAGTGTCCACTGACCTTGTGAGTATAACCAATTGCTTCGGAATTGACATGCACATCAGAATTTATTTTACTGCAGTTGTTCACAGGATTTGGTGATTTAGACAAAGAATTGTATTATCACTCATTGCTTGGTACCTTGCTAACCAATAGGTTGGAGGAAGGGCTCAGTAATGTTATACTATTTTTACTGAGTAAGTGTTGTACTATTTACTGAATGACTATGGCCTTCTTCTGACAGAAGAAATGACTATGTTACATATTAGCTGCAGAAGGTAATATAATGCATGCATACTCAACATCAACAAGCAATTATCAACTGTGTCTGAGCATGCCTAACTTTGCACATCATTTGTACAGTGCAGGTACAATATATCACTGAGTTATTATCACATTTCATGCATAATTGTCAGAAAATGCCACTGTTATTCATATAAGTAGAAGTAATTATCACATGGATCAATAGCCAAGTCAGATTTTTGATTTGAGAAAGTCACCTGCGACCTGGAAGTCTAATACTGTGTAATGCAAATGGTAAAAGTGAAATTGCTTTTGTACTCTGGCTTTCATTGGCAACTTGTGTAGATGTCTGTTACCAATTGTCCTCTTTGAATAACACTGCTGTAAAATACATTTCAAGCATCATGTAGAATGCATGCTTGCATTGCAGACACGGACCTTGTGGTTATTACACATCTACAATAAATACAGAAACAACATTTTACATAACAGATAATTTATTTTTTGGTGATAATGATGCTTATACATACAATCTGATGATTATCTGTGTGTGCAGATCTGTATATTTTTAACTGGTTTTCATTTGCCTGGTATTGATGCTAATTTTCATTGTGTTGTAGTTTCTGTGGAGAGAAGGCTTTCTGGCATTTGAGGAGGGGGCTGCATTTGTCATGTGGCAAAGAAACTTACTGTGGCTGACAGTTACTAAGAGGCAGTAACATGAGTTCCAGTTCATGCTGTACCTTTTTTTTTTTTTTTTTAATCTGTTTCTGGTTCCACATTAGGAGCACTCATCCGGGTGTTGGTTAATTTTTTGTTTCTAGTTATTTCGAGGAACTTGTATGGGATACGGTCAGTCATTTGAATAGCAAGTGGAAAGGTGCATCAGAGGAGTAACTCTTCATTGGATTGTTAAATCTGTCTCTAGCAGTTGCCCAGTAGGTAGTTTGTGTGAAAATTGTGAATTCATGGTAAAGTTCAGATTTATAAACTAATACACTCGGCCTGCATAGTTTGCAGTTTCTTTTATTTCCACGTGAATTCACCATTAGTACATCACTAACATTTTTAGTTATTTTAATGACCATGACTATGACTAGCCTATACAATGGTTCAGTTGTAGTATGTGCTGTACCGTGTTGCACATTGGACCATGTATGTGGAATGTGCTATTAGCTATGTATTCTGGAGTCAACATTGTGCTGTTTACCAACATATAGTAATTATGATATTCATTCATTGTTTAGGCTTTTATACTTTGTCTTACAGTTGCATGTAATCCCTTACTACTTTATTCTTTCTGACCACTTCCGCCTATGGTTTTGTTTGGAAACTGCAGCGCCATGGATTTCATATAGCTCTGTAGTGTTTACACAGGCAATATGATGGTACACATGACTGGCTGATTTTTTCAAGGTAAATTGGTTATTGCTGGAGGAAAGGTGTCCTACTATACCTCACATTTGATTTTTGGGTTTTGGTGTGACAACTTTTATTGCAAATTATACAACTTATTTGTCTCAGAAACACACTAGCTATTTCTCTTCATCACTATTTCAGTGAAAAAATTCATCCTGGTGTTAAAATGTATTTCTATTTCTGTAATGGCTTTGTCTACCCCACACCTTTCTGTTCAAACACCATTGTTAGCCACTGTTGTAATTACGCACATTGCATAATGTGTGTTGTGGAAAGAAGCATAGCTTATTGATTTTTTTTAAACATGACCGAAGAAGAGAGGAGCAATGCTGCTATGTTATGAAATTGAGGCATCGATGTGACAGGGCATGGTTTTAGTGCTCATTCTGATGCACCTGTATATAGTTATGGTACTCTGTGACCTGGCCTCAAAATGGGCTTCTAACAGTGCCACTGACATCACCACCCCTTTGTGCAAAGGTGGAGCGTCCAGTGATGCTTCAAATTTTATACCCATTACCCAAAATACCCGTACCTTCCAGGCCATGGACTGGTTGATCATGGACCTCATTAACAGGGACATTGGCAACCTCCAAACACTCAACCCCACATACTTTGCTCCGTCAAGGGGAACTAATGTCTGTTGAATGTGGTTGACTTCTCAGAGACAGTCAACAAAGCCATGGACGAGGGGAAGCATGTGCATCCCGCCTACCTTGACTTGTCAAAAACTTTGCACACTATATTCCCCTTTCAGGCATAGTAGATAAACTCTCTCAACTAGGCATCACTCCATATGTTACAAATTAGTTATGTCTGTATATACAGTGCATATAAAAAGTGTACATACCACTGCTTAAATGCCAGGTTTTTGCAATATAAAAAAAAAATAGCCCACAATAAATCTTTCCACAACTTTCCCCAACTATTGTATGGCCTATGTCCTTTATAATTCTAATGAAAAAGAAACAAATCTGTGGAAAAAAATACAAAAAATAAAAACTATACCATATGCTGGTTGCATAACTATGCACACCCTCAAACTAATACTTTGTTGAAGCACCTTTTTCATTTAATTACAACATTCAATATTCTTGGTTATGAGTATATTAGCATGGACCATTCCAAACCATTTATTCTCTTGTGGTGAAGACATTCTTTGGTTCATTTCAATGTATGCTTGGGGTCACTGTACTCTTGAAAGGTGAAATGCCTGTTCGGGAGCAAGGTTAATGCTGTTCTTTACTAGTGCCTCACAGGTCATATTGTTTGTTATTTTGATCCAGCCATCAGATAAACCAAAGTTTTTTAGGCCGTCTGGATACAAAGTTATATTGATCTTGTCTACTGTAATCCACGATACTTGCAATTACTGATTTATTTAAATTTGTTGAACAGAAGTGTCCGACTGGACATAGGTCCTTTTTCAGCAGGGGCCCGAGGATAAAAGAGCCACAGTTAAAATAAACAGACAGTAGTTACATTGGATCACATAGTGATTAACAATTTACATAGCAAATACTTACAGCATATTTACAGGTGAACAACATAGTACATCAGTAGACAACAAGAATCTTTATCTGTCAAGTATATAACAGGCATTAACAAATGTTACAGTAAAAAGTTCCTGCTGTATAATAAGTACTGGCTTATGAGCATCTGACCTTGCTATAATCAAGGCACTTAGTGGAGTGGAAAGAAAGCTAGTGGTTGTATGGGGTGGGTGATATTAGAGTGGGAGTTGCTAGGGCACAGCCAGCATGTTTTTAGGTGCGCTTTTTCTAAAGGTTTAAAGTGGGTGCATGATGGTACGGAGGTAATTGTGGGTGGGAGTGAGTTCCATAATTTGGGTGTGGCACAAGGGAATAGTGCTTCACCAGCAGAGTTATTGCCTTTAGTGATCTGCAAGTGATTTCTGTTGCTGGATCTTAGTGGTCTGGTGGTGCGATATGGTTGGAGTACATTCTGGAGGGATGGGACATTTAGTGGATGGTTTAGTAGTTTGTGGGTGAGTGAGAGTTGATACCATTGAAGGAGGTGAGGGAGTTCAAGCCAGCCCAGTTCATCAAGTGAAAGACATTGGTGGCTGCGGTAGCATGCCCCGGTGGCGAATTGGGTGCTTTTGTTGCAGCAGGTCTCTAGATTGTGTACATCGCATTGCCTTCGGTTGTTATATATTTGAGAGGCATAAAGTAGGGTGGAGATAAGGTTGGAATTTGCATTTAAAATCTTTGCTGCTTTGGGGAGAAGTTACTTATTTCTGTGTAGCACTCAGTTTTTTGTAGACTTATTTTTTTATGGTCATGGATATGTCAGTGTCAAATTTTAGTTTGCCTATTTCCACTCATAGCAATTTGGTGTGTTCAGTTGTGTATATAGTGGTGTTGTCTTTTTATGTGATGTTAAAGTGATAGTTCTTTAGAGTATGGTTGGTGGGTTTGGAAGATAATTAGTTTAGTTTTGTTTGGGTTGAGTATTAATTGGGCATTACATAAGTTTCAACAGAGGAAAAGGCTTCCTGTGTGACTTTTGCAGTTTGGGTAGGGACTGGGCTGAGTAGATGATGGTTGAGTCATCTGCGTATTGTATGAGTGTGCCATGTGTGGCATCAGAGGCTAGATTATTGCAGAAACAGAGAAGAGTAGGGGTCCAAGGATGGATCTTTGGTGAACCCCTATGGAGACAGGTAGTTGTGGAGATATGTCATTCAGCCATACAACGGATTGTTGGCAGTCAGACAGGTAACTCTGAAACCAGTTGGTGACTGATTGTGAGAAGGACAGGTTATTGAGGACAGACATAAGTTGTTTGTGTGGGACCATGACAAATGCTTCAGATAGGTCTAGGAAAGTAGCAGAGGAGAGATAGCCATTGTTTTTATGCTGAATAGTAGTGTTAGTAAAGGACAATAAGGCAGTGGTGGTCTTATAGTTTGGTCAGAAACCATGCTGAGTATTGGAAAGAAGGTTGTTAGTAAAGAGGTAGTCTGAGACCGGCCAGTGTATGCATCTCTCTAGTATTTTGCAGAGTGGGCAGAGAATAGCTATGGGGCGGTAATTGTTTAGTTCTGTGCAGGGTCCGCCTTTGTGGAGGGGAATTATATGAGATACTTTCCACAGTGTGGGAACGAAACTTTCTGACAGGCATTGGTTAATCAAGATGGATACTGGTTAGGCCAGAGCATCAGCTGTGATTTGTAGGTATTCACTATGGAGGTTGTCGGCTACAAATTCGGTGGCCTTTAGTTTACTTAACAGTTTTTTTCTGTTGCAGGTAGGTACAGTAGAAAAGGAGAAGGCAGTGTGGAGATTACTAGTTGAAGGTGTGGGTTTGAGGGGAGGGGGGTTGTGTTTAGCTAGTGATAGTATGGTTTGTGTGAAGTGTGTGTTGAATGAGGTAGCAATATTTTTTGTGGAGTGAGGGATGTTAGGAGGAGGGGTACTGACTTTACCTGGGTGGAGGATGAAGTTTATGGAGGGCCACAATTGTTTGGTGCTCTGTTGGGGAGGAGTCTAGAGCAGATTGCTAGTATTGGAATTCATCCGTTTTTATTATCTTTTTGACTCTATTGCATAGTTCTATGAATTTCTGTCTAGTTGAGGGTGTTTTGGTTTTGTGCCAGTGCTCCCATGCTTTATCCCTGTTTTTCATTTCTGACTTAGTGGTTTTCTGTAGCCATGGGGAAGGGTTGTGCTTTGATTCTGGAAAGTCTTATGGGGGCATGGTAATTAAGGATGCTCAGGAAGATATTATTAAAAAATTCAACTGCGTCATCAAGACTGAGGTACTTTAGAGGTTGCCAGTTACATTCTTTCAGGGATGAGATGAATGTGAATGGGTTAAAGTTTATTTTTTTACATATTTGACTGTACATGACAGGTTTAGCTTGGTGTGGGTATTTTTTGTGTAGAAATGTTGGTGAGTGATCACTGTGGCTATCTGATAAGCAGCCTGTTATATATGACTGGAGGCTCTTACTGGCTAGTATCCAGTCCAGGGTAGTGGGCTTGCTGGAAATTTTATTTATCCTGGTTGGTGACTGGACTAGTTAGGGTGAAGTCATGAAGGTTTACATGATGGTGTGGATGGTTGCCAGAACAGGATTGCCAGTTAATATTGAAATAACCTAAAATGATAGTTTCTTGTGGAAGATGGTGTGTAGACCAGCTGAGGAGGTTTTCTAGTAGAGGGATGTTCTGGCCAGGTGGGAAGTAGCATCCAATTATGTTGATGGTTTTGTTTTGGTTTATTTTGAGGTTGGTATAATCACTACTGACCCTGTCGAATGTCTGACCATCCATCAATGCATATCAGTTTCTCAGTCACACTACCAGCTCTCTACACAAGATATACACCATTGACCCCTTATGGTCGTTATACATGAAGATTAGGCCATGTCACTGGGGGAGTACGTCAATCTTTCATAATCAAACAATGTTCGGTCATCTTTGTGATGCTCAAAATTACTCCATTCCCTAGTTCAAGTCATTCTATGTACTACACTACTTACTACCTACAGGCTGACTATGGCCATCATAGCTGCATACATACCAGACTACCTTTAATTGCACATAAGCGCATTGTAATACATTCTCATTGGAGTGTGTGGATACATTTCATGCCATGTCCAGCTGCTGGACGTAGTATAACTCTGACTAAAAATAATAATGTGTGTTTGCAAATAATAGCTGCATTTCTTTCACCTGTATGTCACAGTGCTGCACCTTCATGGTGTTTCAAACATTGCTTTCGGTCATAGTGCTTTTAATTGAGTGTCATACTTAATGTGACGCAGTAACAATTTGTTGTGATCTTTCAAACATCAGTTAGGGGCTTCAGTGGAACAGGATCACCCATGTCTGTCATATCAGTGCACACAGCTACAACACCAGTTACAAGGAAGTGTGGTAAAAGGTCAGCTTTGACTGAGTCTGCAAGAAAACGTTTCAAGAAATAACGCGATGCAAAGCATTCCCAAACTCGCATTGCAATTACAGAACAGTTTGATCGCTGGATGTCTGTTAAGGAATCGCTTCATTTGTCATCTCATTCGGCTGTGGCTAAGATCCTGCTTGATATGTGAGTTTTAACAGGTTCACTTTTAATCTTTGGTCTATTGCATACTTGTAATGATACACTCTTTTTGAATTTAAATTTGATACTGATTACTTATCAGCTCTAAAATGGAGTCATTCTTGGAATTTATGAATGTAACCCTATCCTGTCAGCCTTCAGCAAGGCTTATCCCACTTAATATTCTTGGACAACACACACTAAAAAATTCTGTAAGGCATTCTGATATGTTAATGGTGAATGATAATATTGATAGATAGTAATCAATAATGTCTTCTGTCCCCTTTGCATTGACTACTAACTGCACGTTGCCAATGTTCATGTGTTACTTCAGCAATGCACTGTCTTGTATTTCTGTATTGAAAATGCTTACATGTTAATTGAAACAAAGTCTCACAAACACTTAAAAGTGGTGATGATATGCACTCATAATCACAACTTAACTGCATAACTTTACTCCTGTTACAGGTATTATACAAATAGACTTGTCAACCAAGCTGAATCATTTTCTTTGTATGCACCGGTGCAGCATTCTACGCCAAAAACTTCCAAAGGGCAACCCTTACATGGGGGCCACAACATTTCATTGTCATCATCTGCACTTTCAGCAACAAGCACTGGGTGTGCCATCAGTGGGTAATGTAATGTGACATACTGCATCAGCATTTCAAGATTAATAATTAATCAATACTGAGAACTTAGTGAGTGACTTGTGCATTATTGTCTTTCAGCAATTCTACAGATCATGAGAATGGTCCTAACCAATTGCCATTTTTTTCTGAGGAAACAACTGCAGACAGCAATTCTCACGGTCATGAGCATGGTCATAACCAATTGCCAGGTTATTCCGAGGAGAAAACTGCAGACAGTGGCTGTCTTATGCCAAGTTGCCTGTCCATACCAAAAACTATGGCTTCTTCAAAGACACGTATGACAGTTGTCCGGTTCGTAGAATCACTTTCACACACTACTGCACAAATGCCAATTACAACAGTCAGGTTAATCAATAGGTTTCAGCTACTTGCGTAACCTATCTTGTCCTTTCTACACTCAGGTCTTTGAATGTAGACTCAGAAAATTCACGTACTGTTACTCATAGAGGATGCCACTCAACAAACTCTGCTGATGACTTTGACTGGTACGCTTTCAACCATTTGCTCATTTCCCTGCTAGTATACTTTATTTCATTCAGTATTCTACCTAATTTTTCTAATCTTTTTGTCTATCTCTTTTTCTTACATATATCCATTGTTCCTCTGCCCTGTCATTCAATCATGGCTGAATCACAGTCAACCAATCCAATATAGCGATGCTGAAGAAGGCCAGGAGAATGACGTTTTGGAAGTTCACACCACAGAACCAAGGGAAACATCTATGGATGGTCACCAAGCCACAGAAAGTTCAAATTACATTGATGATCACATTGCGGAATTGATTTCACAAGACAGTGTACTGTTAGTGTACCAGTAAAATCTTATGGAACTTGCAAATCAATGCAATTTTCCAGTTTGTCGCATATGTGGGATATAGCCACAGCAGTCCATTCAAAGGTCTGGATCTTGTGTCACACTACTATGGGTAAATGTGATAAATTGTGAATATCCCATAGCACAAGTATGTTATGACATGCTGCCACAATTTAAACGCACTATTGTTTCTCTTTCATGTCTGCTCAAGGGGTCACACAGTATACAAGTGGTGCAGCCAGCCTCAAATAAAAAGCGGTTTAAATGCTGGAGATTTAATGCTTGCTGCTGCGACTACTTTGACAGGCAACAATTATGCTAAGATTTCCTTGTTAGCAAGGTGTCTGAGTCTACCTTTTATATCCCGTTCTGCTTTTTTCAGGTACCAGCGCCTATACATTGTCCGGGTAATCTCTAACTACTGGGAGGATATGGTCAACAGAATGCTCTCTGCACGTCAAAATGCTGCCATTACACTCATGGGTATTGATGCGTCATCTATAAAAAATTTTGTTTTTTTTTGAGCACTATATCCAACTGTTCAAGTATTAACACTTCTTCTCTACATGCAGGTGATGCACGGATGGATAGTCCAGGGCATTCGGCACAGTATTGTACATACACTCTAATGGATCTGAACACCAAGGAAGTACTTCTGATGACAGTAGTTGACAAGCGTGAAACAGAGCTGTGCTCCTCTAAAATGGAGAAAGTTGCATTTCAGCGATGCATGAACAAGTTAATAGAGGCGAATGTCACTGTGGATGAGGTGGTCACGGATGCACATCCACAAATTGCAAAACTCATGCGTAAGTATCTGCACTTGTAACCCAATGGTTACAGTTTGATTAATAGACTTCCATTGCTTGGTATTGAAAAAGCAAATACCTACACATCGGACAGACCTTGATCCTACTAGTTCAATGGTACCTTGCTAACAGTAACCTCCAATGATATTCAGTGCCATTAAACCAGGTAATAATTGTGTAAACCCATCCATGGGATACATCATTTATGAGTTTCATTTATCTCTTGTTAGTACAGGCATCGTTTATGAATTCAATGTTTTGGTTATCCAGCATTCCAAGCTGCATGGGAAGGAAGACATGGATGACATGTGCTTTATGTGGATGCAGAATTGCTGAACAGCTGCATTCGGTCCCACTTTGCTTGCAATAATAAAGTCATTCTGTGCATTATAGATACTTTGCCCCTTTACACTGATTATCCTTCCAAATGTTCATAGGTTCATAGATTCATACTAGGCTATCTGCCCTAGGGCATTTATAAGCCTAGCCAGAGTATGTTTGGCTTTTGCCACCCATTTTAAATTAATTTTGCTATGCCCTTTTTCGAGGTTAGTATACTGTACCTCTGTCTAACAGTGACACACAAGTGATACCCGGGGTAAAACTATGATCTCCTATCCACTCATCAAGATTCCTCTTGAAGAGAGTCAATGAGGGACTCTGCCTAACCTGGACTGGGATTTTATTCCAGAGTGAAGGGAGCCTCTGGGTTATGAATCTGTCCCTCAAGCATGTCCTATTTATTTCAGTGCTCAGGTTCAAGTCTCTCGAGCGTGTATCTCAATGGGATTCGGATTTTTTGAAGTGCAGCATGTCCCCTAATTCCGGGTTGGACATGGCCTTATACGTCAGGCACAGGTCGCCTCTGAGCAGACGGTATGCCACTGAGTAGAGTTGGAGTTTCTTTAACCGGGCAGCATATGGCATCTATTTGAGTCCTTTGATCCTCTTGGTGAGGTACCTTTGTGGTCTTTCCAGTTGCTGCAGGTGTTTGGAAAGGTACATCCCAGAAGGGGCATTGTACTCTATTATGGGCCTGATGAGGGATAAGTAAAGAGGCACGATGACCTCCCCTAATCTAGATGTGAATCCTTTCATGATTAGGTGGGCTATATAAAATGTTTTTCTAACCACTTTGGCCACCTGGTTGTCAAATGAGAGATTGCTATCAACTTGGGTCCCCAGGTCCATAATTACTTCTTCTGTACTTAATGGATTACCACCTATGTGGTAATTTGTGGGCACTTTGTTTTTGCCAAAGGGGATGACTATACACTTTTTGGCGTTTAACTTGAGGCCATGGCTCTGGCACCAGTTGTCTACTCAGAAGTACTTCTGATGACAGTAGTTGTAGTGGCATGTTCATGGTGCTGAGCAGGACTGTTTGGTTCATTGTAATCATGAGGCCCTTTTGGAGGATGCTTGTGTCGGCTGTAGAGTCAATTATGGTGCCCAGTTTGCAGTCATCTGCGAACTTGGTCAGCCACAGTCCTTCCGTGTTGGCCTGTACCTTCGAGAAATATATACCGAACACGAGAGGTCCCAGGATTGAGCCTTGTGGGACACCACTTGTAACAGGTTTGGAGTCTGACATGGCTTCAGCAATTCTAACCATGTGGGTTCTGTCCTTGAGCCAGTTTGCAACCCATCTAGTGACATAGGGGTTTACATTTAAGCTGGTGAGCTAATCTATAATGCCCGAGTGGGGTATTGTATCAAAGGCTTTTGCGAGGTCCAGGTAGGCTGTGTCGACCACCTTCCCTTCGTCAATGGCCTTGGTGACTGTTTCAAAGAAGTTGACCAGGTTTAAGAGGCAGGATTTGCCCTTAACAAAGCCAAACTGCGTAGGATCCAGTGTCTGTAGGTCCCCAATATCTTTATTTATGAGGTCCATGATGATCCTTTCCATAACTTTGCAGACCAAGCTAGTCTGGCTTATGGGGCAATAGTTTCCAGGGTCCGTTGAGGCATGTAACACAATATACCATTTACAAAGGTTTCAGAAACAGGTTCACATGTCTTCTACACATTGTTGCTCTTACATATGATCATATGTTTATATACCACAACAGCAAACAAGTAAAACTTGCTAAGGTAAAAGTATGTTGTATCGGATCGTATGTAAACAAGATACATTCATTGACACTGTACCACTGTTAGTCACCTCATACTTGTTATTTACAACCCATTATAGGCACACGCTATTCCACAGTCTATCATTCTTTTGACATCTGGCATGCAGCTAAAAATCTATCGCGAAGAATTAATAACGTAACTGTATAACAGTGTGTTAAGACAATAATGTGCACCTTTTATTTGTTATACATAACACTGACATTTCCATTTCAGTACTCATGTACATCCATGTTACACTATCTTCCATAGGCTGGTCAGAAAAAAGGATGCAGAGTGCTGTGGAAATGGTGTAAAGACATCACAAATAATTTCTGGTATTGCTGCCAGCATTACAGCACAGCAGAAGAGTTTATGGTAAACTAGTGGAATTACCACCCTTATATGTTGGTTTCCATATGCTCTGATGCCACCTGATGACCTAGTCATCTATTACTCTCTATTTACAGATGCAGTGGGGCGGTGTCTTGCACCATGTGACAAACTAACATTAGTGGCATGTTCATGGTGCTGAGCAGGACTGTTTGGTTCATTGTAATCATGAGACACTAGGGAAAGATCGTATAACTCCATGGATAGAGCCAGGCAGCAAAGCATATGAGGCTTTGGAGAAAGTTATTACAGACAACAAATTCCTTCAAAAGATTCGTCACTTCCTGCGTTACAGGTAAAGTACAGTTACTTCTAAATATTGCTTTTGTTTGGAGCCAACCAGCATAGTGTGACAGAAAATTTATTTCAATAATTTTTTTTTTCATTTAATTGTTTTGTTTGTTTTTTGTTTTGGCCCTGTTACCAACCTACATCCTTAGGACCACAGCAGACCTGGAGCAGTTCCATCAGCATATTTTAATGTATGCCTCCAAATGATACTCTTACTCATATCCTGTCTATTGCGCACGCAATTATCTAGCAGCTATTGACCATAACATCCATCTCAATCGCACCTACCTCAAGACCAAGCAAGGCAAACAAGTGTAAGTGCACATCTTCATCATCATGACTCAGTACCAAAACTACTGTTTATTGTATGAAGAATATTTCCCAATGGTGCCATGGCTACTGTCACTTTGCATTCACAAAGACCTTATCTACCTAAGCTCGGTAAATGCTCCATATGTACCTTTCCCTCAGTTACAGCTGTTAAGTATATAAATGTTACATTATTACCTGTTTTTCAGTTTACGTATGTTTTAAAGTTTATGTATGCAGCTATCTACTATGATAAATTATATTATTTATTTTAAGGTACCATCGTAAGTTCAACAGAAACAGCTGCCGGTGGACAATCGTACGGAGGAAAGTTAGAAAAGAATATGGTTACTTTCACATCTTTAAGAAAAATATTATTCTTAAACGACTGCAGTCAACCACTACTGTTAAAACACCAATTATGCTTGCTGCAGAGGATCCCCATCAGATTCAATCTACAATTGCACCAGTACCTCCACCGTCAACTAGCCTTCTAGTCATGAAGCATGCATCGCGATTTCCCAGTGCAAACCATGGTTTCCAGGGTCCACACTCAGATGTGTAGATTTAGTCTATATAGCATACAAAACCAAACATTGTTCAAAACCATGCACTTAGTGAGTTACAAATCTGCCTTATTACCTCTTTTCTTTCATTCTTTTTAACAGGTAAACGTACATCTTTGTATTACTGAAATGCTGAACTGGTATTTGTATTAAGAGGTCTGTTCAACAATAACTCTGTGAAATTTGCATAGAATCTGGCACTGTGACCTAAAATGTAAAAGAGGTATTGACTGTGAAAGGCCATTGCATACCTCACAGTATGTATGATACTACACAAACATAATTCAGTACTTCTTCTCATGGCCAATGCTGATCCATGTGCAATCTAGAGTTGTTCCAAGGTTAGTTATGCCAAATGTTTTCTGTAGTCAAGTATTTGGAAAAAGTCTGTTAATTGTTCACGCAGTTAGAGTATGTCAATTGGTGACAAGAGTCTGCAGACAAAACAGAGCCTTTCATCACTCAGTTACCTTTCCTGATTTGTCAGGTACCAGCAATATAATTATGATTGTGCCTATTGTGCTTTAGTACTGTAATCACACATATGTGAACTGTCCAAGTGGTAACCAGTTCATTCACTTCACATTGACACTGACTATACCACACTCCCCATAAGAACACTTTCTACACTATTACCATACACCAGTCCACCAACACACCCATTGTTAGAACATTTAAGACTGTCCTTAGCTGACACAGCTTCTAAGGGACAGTTTCCGATATAATCATATGACCATCTGTCATGTTTCTCTTCCACCACTCCAGTTTTTGAACATCGACTGCAGCCTGACACATCCCTTGGCTCTAATCGACTTGGACAAATGTCACATCATTCTATGTCATACTTGAGTCTAGTGCAAAGCTGGTGCTGGTTTTGAAATTAGAATTACCACAGGTATGAGCAGTAATGATTCATACAACATCTATAGCATCTGGCATTGTCAAACATCAGCGACTCATTGCACCTAAGCTGTCCAATTACTGTGACACAGATGACTTCGCATTGGCCTACTTTGCATTTCCACTAGCTGTCATTACCTACCCATGTAGATGCTTCCACACATACACTTAGTGTAAGTTTACATTGCACTGAAACTGCCACTGTATGTAAGAAAGTAATACCAACTGATGTTTTCACACTCAACTACACAGTACTCATTATCCATTGTCTTGTGGTGTATACTTCCAGGTCTCTGCTGTATGTCGGTGGTACAAACGGTATTATTACAGCTTTGATTGATACATGCACGGGAAAGGCCATTTGACTGCATACTTACATGGGGGACTCAATAGGAAAACTAACCCAACTGCAATAATACTCTGATTCTGCATAATCCAAACATATTGATCAATTTCCAGCTCTTGCATGTCCCTGATATCAGCCATGTCTTTTGTAGTATGTTTCCTATAACAGCATACAATAATGGGTAGACTGCTAGTAACTTACACTTACAGTAATGGTAATTATTCCATAAGGTGGCTTGCATGCTTCATCACTACTAATGTTAGTTCAGTCGGAACATTGTGTCAAGAGTAGGACTGAGTAAAATTTCTTATGCAGTACCTGTAGATTTACTACTACAACATGTCAAAGACATATTTATCATTACTTACTAGAAAAAGTGTGTACATAGGTTTGTGATGACTTTGCCTCTCTCATTCATTAAAACAATTGAGTAAACTTTCTAAACATACATCTAACATGCAAAGTAACAATGCCATTGCCCTTTCCTGGTAAAATTAATATTGTTAGTGGATCCACTATGAAAACAACAGGGTTTCCATCTGCTCCCAGCACATCTGTAGATCATCAGCATGACTCACAACTGGTGCAATGAAGAGCACTTTCAACTAGAGGGGGTGTTGATGTAAGCAACAGAAGAAGAAGAGTACCAGCAAACAGCATTGGACACTTAAAGGTACTACTGCTGCCTGACTTTATATATATGATCACTGCGCATGACCTCCCCTTTTACTGATACTTTCTTTTACACATGACAGACTAAGATACTTAGCATAGTAACATGTCCTACTGCTTAGTAAGCAAGTATTGCAATGTGCTAAACTTGTTAACTAACTTACATCTATATGTATTTGACTGACAGCTGTACTCAACCACTATGTAACACTGTTTCATTTGTATATCCTCCTGTATTAATTTAAATTTTATTTATTTTATTTTACATTTGTTGACCGGGCTAGTCTAGCTGGAGAAATTTCCATTTTCAGTAGAGGCCCGGGGAGAAAAGCTCCACAAAGTAAGATACATTCAGAAAAAAAAACAAAAAAAACTATCATACAAAAATATAATAATAATAATCATTATAATGAAATATTAGAGTTAGTAATAGAGTTTGCAAGCCAAAAAAATACTACTACAAGAGTTAGTTACTATAACACTCAATACAGTCAAAATCACAATTAACCAGTTGAAAATACTAATTGGATTAAAATAGACAAAAGAGTGAGGTATGGAGAATAAAGTGAAATGAGAGTATGGGAAAAAGATAGGAATAGAAAGTGGAGAAAAATAAAAGAGCAAGTAATGCAGGTAGCAGGTAGAGAAGTAGTGGGAGGAGAAAAGAAGGACAAATAGTATGAAGAGTAAAAAGGAGAAGAGAGATGGTTTTATTTAGGTAGTAGTAGTGAAAACTAATCAGGTTTATTACAGGAACAAAACCAGTGATTTTGGAAATGCAGTTTAATATTTTGTTTGAAAAGAGGCAATGAAGTTATCTTTGTTATGCTAGTGGGTAACAAATTCCATTTTGTCCCTATAGCATTGGTAAATAGAGAGTCACCAGCATTATTATTTGATTTTATTGAACTTGTCAGAAGTTTACTGGAAGAGCGGAGAGAGTTGAGATTTTTATAGGGGATTATGAGTTGTGAGAGTATGGGGGTATTATTAGGTTGGTATAGTATTTTATGGGCAATACAGAGTTGATGGATTAAAAGATAGTTCTGAAACTCTGGCCAGCCTAGAAGTTTTAAGTTAAGACAGTGATGAGTTTTATAGGGGTTACCAGTAGCAAAGCGGGCAATGTTATTATAGCAGGTTGCCAGTTTGTTAAGGCTGGTTTTTTTGAGGTTCGTGAAGATAGGCGCAGCATACAGTAGAGTTGAAATAAGATGAGAGTGAGCAATCCTTGTTCTAGTAGATGGTGTAAGAAATGGTCTAATTCGATATAAGGATCGAATAATGGTTCAAATAAATGTTTTTTTTATGATTAGGATCAAATTGAAGCACTTACAAGAGAGGAGCTTCAAGGTTTATGTGTCAGAATAGCTGAAAGGAAACCTGCTCTTATCAGTGAACTTCTGCGGAGCAGTCCAAATGCCTGTACACAACAATCTACAAGACTGTCAAGCCAGAGTCTTCCTGAATGGTGTGTTTGCAACAACTGTCAAGTAATGCCTACTGAAGTGGAGAGTGTTTGCTGCAGTTAGGAATCACAAGACTGCTTATCAGTTCTGCAGGTAAGCATCTAAGATACAATGTTAATTATAGTGTCTTTTATATTTGTTTAACGCTAAACAAGATACCTTTTTAATGAAATGTATGTAATTAGGTGGATTTGTTTTCAAAGCCAGCGCTGTGCACACGATGGTATCCTTGCTCATTTTCATTTTCTGTTAAGTCTACCTATGACACATATCTGTATTACTAAATGAGTCCACCCATCTATAATTAAATGTGTTCTGTGCTCCAGTAATTCAGATAGATTGCATATTTCATGCAATTGCATTGTAATTTCTGTTGGCAGAGTTGACAGTACTTCACAAGGTTTTTGAATCTCATCCCATTGTTGCAATGCATTCCATCAATTATGTTTGATAAGCCTCCAGGCCAAGCTCCACCTGTAAGTGAGATGTAGTCCATTGCATCAGCATAGGCTGCACTGCATCTAACAACACAGGTAACAGACGTTTAACAGACCGGATGAGAATATGATGGGTCCATGCACCAATTAGCTTATGTATACCTGTATCTATTCATGAGTACGCTGTTTTAACTCATTCAAGTAATAGCGAAATGTAACTGACACTACCTCTTTTTGCTTTGGATATGTGTCAGTACATACTGGTGCATAACTTCATAATCATCGCATTCAGACTTTACGTAAGTAAACTAACCAAAAGTTTATGGTCAGTTTGTCCATCACGTATGTTTTAGAAGGCACACCTGAACTTAATGAAGTCATGCATGTTCATTATTTACAATGGCCAGGCTATATGTCATTGTACTATACTGATCGCAAGTACATTACATCTTATGGACATGGCTTCATTTCATTGACGTGTCCAAAGTTCAGGAATGTGTTCTACCCAGAAGTGTTCTTCAAGTTGCACATGCCTATCATAGTGCTGTATTTGGACTACCACAGGAAGCTGATGAAAATAAGCGCAACCGTCACACTGCATACCGGCAGTTCACATTGTGGAGGTATGGCCGGCTTGGAAGTAGAGTACGAAGACCCATCCCGAGCTGCTGTGTATGGCGCATCAGGGATAAGTATCCCGATCCTCAGGGGTCCTACACTGGAATTCGGCCATCAAGTTTCGATGATTGAGAAATGTGGATTCAATTCAGCTTACTTAATTGACTTCTATATGTCAGTGAAAACTTAACTTTAAATGATAACATGAATATCTATCAAGATGTTTTTTTTTATGCTGTTTTTCAGCCATCTGGAATCCATGTCACTAGTTCTGTCTTCATCCATGTACAACCTTGATTTCCTGACTCTAATAAAAGTACATAACAATTAACATTGTCATTTGAGTGTATCAAAAATAATGCTGATTTTGAATCTATGACTTAATAATAGCACTGTAGTAAACACCCAGACAAACCAACGCATATGAACGTTGTGTGTATGCCTGTGTGTGCATGCAATTATGTTTGTCTATGTATGTTGGTGTGCATTTACAATTTTTTTTTCTGTAAAAAAAAAAATATATATATATATATATATATATATATATATATATATATATATATATATATTTACATACAAACACCCACACACATGTCTGTGTATGTGTACATATTTTATGAGTTCTTTTTCTATAGATGTATATGTAGACAGATACAGAAAAACTTTTGATTCACATAATAATATTAAATTTTTAGCTGTAGAATAAGCGGTATACTGTAAGGAGGTAATACTGTTTTCAGTGAACCTTACTAACAGAAATACATAGAAAAAAAATCTAGATTACTGATGTTTGGGAAATAGGTGTACAGGACATTTCAACTCTATTGAATGCACTTTGATATTACGACACTTAATTTGTGGAAATAATTACAAATCCTGTGTCAAACCGGTTGAGAATGCCATTATAATAGCTACAGACCGATCAAGATAAGACTAATGGATAGTGGAAGAGCTTAAATGTCGATTGAATGTCCAGAAACCAAAAAGTAACTGTTCACAGGGATAATAAGTTTGAGACTATAAGAGGCAGGGTGGAATAAAGGTAGTAATAATTGCTGTCAATTTAACACTGGGTGAGTAAGGGTTGTTGGTCAAGGTATGGAAATACCTACTTATACAAAATTTGCAAATCTTGCATTTATAGGTTCATAGGTAGGTACTAGCCTATTGGACATAGGGCCTATATAAGCCTAGCCTAAAAGTTACCCTGTATTTTGCCAGCCAATAACATTATTTTCCTGCGACACTGTTGAGCTGAGCCACAGAACTCATTTATTTTATTTTTATTTAACATTTGTTGACCGGGAAAGTCCGACTAGGTTCCACAGATCCTGTTTTCAGCGGAGGCCCGGGGAGAAATGCTCATCCCCAGGGTGAACTTCATAATTCCCTTCATCATCAAGAATTTTCACGAGTGCTACTGAGGAGCTTTGTTTCATATACATAGGTATTTTGTACCAGAGTATGACAAGTCCTTGGCACAGGCACCTATCCCTCCAGCATGTTTTGTTTATTGTGGTGACAAGATTTAGGTCGAAATTGTATGTAGCTCAGAGGGATTGCAATTTCTAAGTGGAGCATGTCTGACAGCTGTGGCTTTTACATGGCTTTCTATGTTCGGCAGAGATCGCATCTGAGTAGGCGATAGGAGATGGATTAACGCTGCAGTTGTTTACGACTGTCTATGTAGGTCATCTGTCTGAGGCTGCTAATCCTCTTTGTGATGTAATTATGTGGCCTCTACAGTTGCATTACATGTCTTGTGAGGTACATACCAAAAGGGGACGTGTTACTCAATAATGGGTCTAATGAGTGATAAGTATAGGGAACAATCACCTCTTCTTTCCTGTATGAGAAAACTTGTAGTGATCAGGAGTGCCACTTAGAAGGATCTCCTGACTACTGGGACAGTGTCACTGTCAAAGGAAAGACTACTGTTCACCTGTCTCCCAAGGTCTCTTCTCACACTTTTGGTGTTAAGTAGACTAAACCCTATGCGTAAGTACAAGGGTACATACTTTTTAACAAACTGGATGACAATCCACTTTCTCACCACTGAGCTTGAGGCCATGCCTTTGACACTAGGCATCTGTCTCACTGAGGCCATATAGTAGGATATGCACAGTGTTAGTAGTTTCCGTTATGGATCCTAGTTTTCAGTCATTTGCAAACTTTGTTACCCAAAGACTTTCTATCTTAGCCTGTACTTTAGAGAAGAAGACAACAAACAAGGGGAGGACCCAGGACTGAACTCTGTGTTACTCGACTTGTCTCTGGTCTGAAGTCAGATTTGGAGTCTGCTACTTTCACAGTCTGGGTACTGTCAGTGAGCCCGTTGGCAATCCATTTTGTGACATAGGGATTTATACCAATTTTAGTGAGTTTATCTACGAGTTACGACTGGGGGCTGGTTTGAAAGCCTTCGCGAGAGGTACATAGGCTGTGTGAAACACCTTGCCCTTGTCTACGGCTTGGGTGTTTGCTTCAAATAAGCATATCACATTTAGGAAACATGATCTGCCTTTTACAAACCCAAACTGGATGTGCTCCAGAGTTTGGGGATTATCACTGACTTGGTTTATAAAGTCCATGATGAGACATTATATGGCCTTGCAGACTATGCTCATCAGACTAATGGGGCAGTAGTTCCGTAGATCCATGGTGGATCACCATTTGTGGAGTGGGATAACCTTTGCTGTGTGCCATTCAGTGGACACAAAGCCTGATGTGAGTCTATGATTGAACATGGTGCTTAGGTGGGGTAACACTTCATTCTGTACTTATTGTAGAACACATCCTGGGATGTCGTGAGGTCCCACGGATGCTGTGTTCTTGGCTTTGGACAGTGTGGTTTTTAGCTATGCAGTCGTGATTACGGGAAATTTGCATTCATCAAGTATAGAGATGGTCCCTTTAGGGTTGAGATGGGTGCAAAGTTAACAATCAAACCTATCTGCAAGGTTGTTTGCAATATCACTTTGTTCTGTATATCTACTGACATTGTGTTGTAACTCAGAGCAGATAGCAGTGTTGCCATTGAGATTCGTGACATAGCTGTAGAATGGTTTGTGGTTGTCTTTAGAATCAATGGCTATTTTTTTTTTTAAAACTAGCTGTAGAGGATTTATTGAGGCATCTCCGTTTCTTACTAAGGCTGACCAGGGACTTCCTCCAATCAGTTAATTTTACTATTTTTTGAAACAGTTTCTTTCTTCATTCGTAGATTATTTTTTGGCAGGGGACCACCGTATTGGGTTCCTTTTTATGAGGTTAGCATCTGGTTTCTGTTAGGGATAAGCACAATCCATGCACTCGTGTAAATGATTATAAAGTGCATTTGTGTATCAATCAGCAGTCGTACCTCTATTGTCCATATGCATGCGTGTCGTGCAGTTTGCCACTTAGGTCTTAGGTTCATAGGTTCATAGATTCATACTAGGCTATCTGCCCTAGGGCATTTATAAGCCTAGCCTGAGTGTGATTGGCTTTTGCCACCCTTTTTAAAATAATATTAGTATGCCCTTTTTTGAGGTTAGTATACTGTACCTCTGTCTAACAGTGACACACAAGTGATACCCGGGGTAAAACCGACGATCTCCCATCCACTCATGAAGATTCCTCTTGAGGAGAGTCAATGAGGGACTCTGCCTAACCTGGACTTGGATTTTATTCCAGAGTGAAGGGAGCCACTGGGTTATGAATCTGTCCCTCCAGCATGTACAATTCATTTCAGTGCTGAGGTTCAAGTCTCTCAAGCATGTAGCTCAATGTGATTTGGATTTTCTGGGGTGCAGCATGTCCATTAATTCCGGGTTGGACATGGCTTTATATGTCAGGCACAGATCGCCTCTGAGCAGGCGGTATGCCACTGAATAGAGCTGGATGTTTTTTTAACCGGGCAGCATATGGCTTCTGTTTGAGCCCTTTGATCCTCTTGGTGAGGTACCTTTGGGGTCTTTCCAGTTGCTGCAGGTGTCTGTTGAGGTACATGCCAAAAGGGGCATTGTACTCAATTATGGGCCTGATGAGGGATGACTAAAGAGGCACGATGACCTCCCCTGATCTAGATGTGAATACCTTCATGATTAGGTGGGCTAGATGAAATGTTTTTATAACCACTTTGGCCACGTGGTTGTCAAATGAGAGATTGCTATCAACTTGGGTCCCCAGGTACCTAATTACTACCTCCGTACTTAATGGATTACCACCGATGTGGTAATTTGTGGGCACTTTGTTTTTGCCAAAGGGGATGACTATACACTTTTTGGCGTTTAGCTTGAGGCCATGGATCTGTCACCAGTTGTCTGTTGCTATGAGGCCCTTTTGGACGAAGCTTGTGTCATCCGGAGAGTAGATTATAGTGCCCAGTGTGCAGTCATCTGCGAACTTGGTCAGCCACAGTCCTTCCGTGTTGGCCTATACCTCCGATAAATATATACCGAACAAGAGGTCCCAGGACTGAGCCTTGTTGGATGCCACTTGTAACAGGTTTGGAGTCTGACATGGCTCCCGTAAGTCTAACCATGTGTGTTCTGTCCTTGAGCCAGTTTGCAACCCATCTAGCGACATAGGGGTTTACATTTATTCTGATGAGGTTATCTATAATGCCCGAGTGGGGTATTGTATCGAAGACTTTTGTGAGGTCCAGGTAGGCTGTGTGGACCACCTTCCCCTCATCAATTTCCTTGGTGACTGTTTCAAAGAAATCAAACAGGTTTAAGAGGCAGGACCTGCCCTTAACAAAGTCGAACTGGGTAGGATCCAGTGTCTTTATGGCCCCCATATCTTTATTTATGAGGTCCATGACTATACTTTCCATTGCTTTGCAGAACAAGCTAGTCAGGGTTGTGGGGCCATAGTTTCCTGGATCCGTTGAGGCGCCACCTTTGTGGAGAGGGACCACTGTTGCTGTACGCCACTCTTTGGGTAGATATCCAGTAGTAAGGCTGAAATTGAACAGTACTTTTATGTTTGGGTTTAGCTCTTCTTTGAGCTCATGTAGGACGGAGCCCGGGACACCGTCTGGTCCCATTGATGCTGTGTTTTTTGCTTTGGAGAAGGCGGCTCTTACCTGATCATCTGAGATGTCAGGGGGACAGCACTCTGCTGGGATTGATATTTGCCCTTTTGGTGGGGAGGGGGGGAGAAGTTTGTGCTGAACCTGTCATCTAGGATGCTGGCAATGTCTGTGGGTTCAGTGTATTTTTTGTCATTTTTGACTAAATATGAGCATATCTGGGAATTCCCACCCAGGTTCCTAACATAACTAAAGAAAGGCTTGTGATTAACCTTAGTGTCCTGTACAATTTTTCTCTCGAAGCTAGCCTTAGACGATTTTATGAGTGCCCCTAGTTTTTTGGTAATACTATCCAGAGATGCCTTCCCTTTTTGTGATTTTGCTCTATCATGTAGTAGCTTCTTCCTTCTATTGTATAGTTTGTTTATGGCTGGGGTCCACCGGGACGGACATTAACAGTGTTTGCACTATGTACCACTGCTTACTATGCTAACCTTTGTTTCCACCATTCATTTCTCTCCCTCCCTTACCTAAGTTCCTAGCTCTACAAGGACCTGAATCTCTTCTTAACCTCAAGCTCTATTGGGACCTTGTGGCCCGTCCACACTGCTTTGGCTGCACCTACCTGACTGTTTCTCCTGACATCCTCAAATTAAAGAAGGAAGAAAGTAGGTTATTAGAATCTAACCTCTTGTGCTGTAGGTCTCTAGTTTTCTGCCCTACCAGTGTCCTAAGGCTACCCTGGATCTGAGTTTCAGCAGCTTTTCCCCACCCTCCACCTCCTCCTCCTCCTTTCCCCTCTTCTAGCTTCCACATAAGCCTGCAACTCCACTCTGTCTGTCCTGCCTCACTGTCACTGGTCCTTCCAGAGCTCCTGACGAGCTGAGTCTTCCTACACCTTCACCTTTTTCTCCCTATACCACTGTTGTCCACTAGGTGGCGCTCCAATCCCTCTCCCTCATTTCTTCTCTTCACTTTTACTCTATCCCTGTCTCACCTCTTCATTTTATTATCTCCCTTTTTCCCTTAACATCTATCCCTCTCAGCACTTCACTACCCCTCTCCAGATTCCTCCCCTGTCACTTTACTGCACTCTTCCTATTCCTGGATATCCTCCATCCTACCTAACCCTCCCCCCTACTGCTCTTACATACTTAACTAAAGCAACCTGCATCTCTGATTGTCTCCTCTCTACTCCTCATTCACTTGTGTGTGCCCCACTCCGCTTCCATACCCTACCCCCAAATCCCACCCACCCCCAGTGGTCCTACCTTTATACACACCAGGCCACACCCCTTCCTCATCCCACCTACTTGTTAACTACTCACATCCTGCATCTAACCACACCTTTCCTCCCACACCTCTGTCACTACTACTCTCTACTACTGCTTATTTCTACTCTCTACTACTGCTTATTTCACCCCAAACCATCTTCAACTCCTTCCTTCCTATAGTTCTTCCTCCATTTTCTACCTGGCCTTCCTTTTCTTTTTCCAACCACACAACAAGAAGCCCATATTACCACTCTTCTAAGCATGCCTACTATATCAAAAGTCCCCACTCTAAATGTCTCCCTCATATGAATCTACTTACCCATCCTTTCCATCCTTACTTCTGCCTACCTCCTTACCTATTATGAGAAACCCAATTTATTCCTCACTAACCTCCCTCCAAAACACACTACCACACCAAACATAGTCTACTCCCACAAACACATAAACATAACTTTCTCGCCATGTTACTTGCTACCACAATACCATCGATATATCCATATAAAGCTACTGAACCAGAACACAAAGAAATGGAAACTTCTCTCAAACATCCCACATAATCCCATATCCTTATCCATAAATCAGCTCTTAAAGGATGGGGACATACACCCTAATCCAGGCCCTACCACAGCAGTTTCACTTAATAACCACCCCACATCCGACCAAAATCCCACTGGTCTAAATAAACATACTAACTCCCTACTAATAGCGCACCTAAACGCTCGCAGCATAAATAACAAAATCTCCCACATTCACGCTCTACTTGAAACTCACTCAATTGACATTTTCTGCCTTACAGAAACTTGGTTAAAGCCAGGAATCAAGGATAACGAAATAATTCCTCCTGGATTCAACATTCTAAGGCAGGACCGCCTAAAGCGTAAGGGAGGAGGAGTAGCACTCCTTTGCAAAAATGGACTCCAGATCTCCTCTATTAATGACATCCCACCCTTGCAAAATAAAGCTGAAATCCTCATCTCTAAACTGCAGATTAACCCTAAAAAATCCATCTACATAATTTGTCTCTACTTACCCCCTGGTAATAACAACATAATTATTGAAGAAATCCTTGGATGGGTGTCTACAGACTACCCACAGGAAACTATAGTACTAGGTGACTTCAATTACGACTGGAAAACCATTAATACCACTAACCCCTCCACACACATTAATCTCCATGGCTTTACTCAAACTATCAACCAAACGACCAGAATTAACAAACCAAATAACAAAGAAAGTACCTTAGACTGGATACTTACAAATAAAGACCCAACCTCTTACAAGGTGGGCACCTTACCAGACGATCTTAGTGATCACATGCTTACCTACATAATAAGACAAAAAATGATATCTTTATCACCCCAACATACAGAACAATTCGGTCTAAGAAACATTTCAACCCCGACCTCTTCCAGAACGAACTTAAAGCTTGTGATTGGAAACCTTCCACTCAATGAAGCTGTGACATACTTTAACTCACAATTTCTTGCTATCCTAGATAAGCATGCGCCCCAACGATCTATTAGAATGAAATTCAAACCAGCCCCATGGCTAACACTTGAAACTAAGAATAAAATACTACAAAGAAATAAGGCTTGGCATAACTGGAGAACTAACAGAACCTCTCCTGATAGACAAATCTTTAGACAATTTAGAAATATGACAAAAAGGGCTATTCTATCTGACAAAAAGAACTACTATAGCAAGCTTCAACAAACTCACCAAAAGCAACCTCAGAAATTCTGGGCAAGCATCAATAGTCTCCTTAAACCTGGTCACTGTAGTACACCATCTCCTCATGATGCTGACCAAAACACCCCACTCCAAACTGCAAATAATTTCAATACCTACTTTACAGAGACCATCCAGTCCTTAGCAAGCCAGCTGTCTTCTGACAATATGAACCAAACGTCAAATAGTTCTATAACCCTAACAACTTTCACATTCCACCCCATCTCTACTAACTCTATCTATAAAATCCTCATAAAGCTTAAACCTTCTTCCCCCTCAGCAGACCAACTACCTGCTGAATATCTGCAAATAGCAGCAAAATCCATTGCCTTTCCCATATCCATCCTACTAAATAGAACCATTAATGAAGGTATCATCCCTGATATTTGGAAGGTCTCCCATATCATCCCACTTCATAAAGGTGGAAAATCCACTGACTATTCTAACTACAGACCAATAGCTCTTCTTTCACCCTTAGCTAAAGTCATGGAAAAATGTATTCACCATCAGTTACTTAACCACTTAATAAAACACAATATCTTGGCTACTTGCCAACATGGCTTTAGGCCATTTCACAGTACCACCACCGCCCTTCTATCCTTCACTGATACCATCAATAAAAACCGTAATAACAGCACCCTCTCTTCTGCTCTCTTCATCGACTTGTCAAAGGCTTTTGACATGGTCAACCATCCCCTACTGATAAATACCCTTGAACTTCTGGCTCTCGACCCCCCAGCTATTCAATGGTTCAAATCTTACCTTAACAATAGGCAACAAGCAGTTGTCTGGCAAAATAAACTATCATCCCTTCTACCAGTCTCCATAGGAGTCCCCCAGGGCTCAATTCTAGGACCTCTTCTCTTTTCTCTCTTTATCAACGACCTTCACATTGCAGTCCCAGAGGCCACCTGTATTCAATATGCCGATGATTCCACACTCATATGCTCTGCTAACTCCACCTCAGACCTCCACTATAAAACCCAAAGGGTATTTAACATGGTTGAAGAATGGTTCCTAAAACGTTGCCTACTTCTCAATGCCAAAAAAACCAAGCTGCTACTATTTCCACCAACCAATAGGTCCCCACCCATTGATCTCTCTATTGTATCTACCAAAGGCACCCTGATAACACCTGAACAATCTACCAAACTGCTAGGAGTGACTATCGACAACAACCTCACCTATGATATTCACATTAACAACACCATACAAGCAGTGAACAGAAAAATTGGTTCCTTATACAGAATCAAACCTTTCCTTACTCCTCAAGCCAGAACCACCATTGCCCACTCTCACTTAATCTCTACACTTCTCTATGCTCCGTCTATTTATACTAATCTAAAAAGAACTAACCTCCAAAAATTATCACATGCTTATAACAATATCGCCAGATTTGCTACCAGCAACCCATACAAGACACACCATTGTCTTAATCTTAAGCAACTCAACTGGCTTGAATTACCTAACTTACTAACTTTTTCCCAACTCATCATTGCTCATAAAATCTTTTATCAACCTAAAAATACTCCAATTCTCACTAACCTTATCACCCCATACACGAATCTAACATCACTTCGTTCCTCTACTAGATTACTTGTCTGTACTATGAAGTCTAATAACTTGTCAGGCGATAGCATTTTCTCAAACACTGTTGGCAAACACTGGAACCTCCTACCAACAGATCTAACTCAATTACCATCCCTTTCTCTCTTTAAACCAAGACTCAAACTTCACCTAAAATCTCACTGGACCCTGACTAACTGCTTTCTCTTTCACTTCTATCTTCCTACTCCCTAAGGTCCACTTTCACCCTTTACCCCACTAATGTAGACTACTGATCTCCTTTCTTTGCTCTCTGACTTCTCCTCTCTCCTACATACCTTCCTCTTTAACCTTCCTATTTCTCTCCTGATTACAAAGGTTAGCATATAATTTTAATATTTACAAGCATATTAGTCCTTCTAACTAATCACCCCAAATATTACGAATGAGTAGTCACATCCTAAAAAAAAAAAAAAAAAAAAAAAACATTATTACTATTTCTTTTCTTTGCTTTATCAATTTATTTATTTTTTTCTTTTCTCTCTATACTCTAATTTTCAATGTTTAAAATTGCTATTGTAATTCCAATATTAATCTTTATTGTGTATAATGTTTTGTTTGGAGCTTTTCTCCCCGGGCCTCTACTGAAAATGGACATGTATCCAGTTAGACTAGCCCGGTCAACAAATGTAAAATAAATAAAATAAATAAATAAATAAATAAAATCTGCCTTTGAAGGATTGGGTCTTGGTTTTATTTGGGATTGCATGATCCATGCATTCCTGAAGGTGTTCATAGAATGCATTTACGGCCCAGACCGCAGAATCCTTTATAATTTCCACAGGCCCACAGCCTTTTAAGGATGCCACCTCTGTTTTGAGGAGTGTGCAATTTGCTTTAGAGAACTTTTTCACTGTGGTTTCATGGGCAGGGGGTGGGTTCGGGATATGAATATCCAGTGAGATTAGTTTATGGTCTGAGCTTACCAGTGAGGGATACATTTCTGGTCTGAAGCATAGAGTCCCCATGTTGGTGATGATCAGGTCCATTATGTTTTCCCCTCTTGTGGGAGTGGTAACAAGTTGTTCCATAGCATTTGAGGTTATAAATTCTAGTAACCTTTGGGATAGGGTGTTGGAGCTAGAGTAATGCTCCCAGTCTATGTTTGGGTAGTTGAAGTCGCCCAATATAATGGTGTTTGGAGAGACCTTCATATTTTCCAGTGTTCTCAGGAAGGCCGAGTGTGGTTCCTGGGTTTGGCAGGGGGCTGTACCAGGCTATAAACTGGAAGGCAGTTTTACCCACTGTTATTTGCACATGGATAGTCTCTCATGCTTCGTGCTGTGCCACCAACCTAGAGATGTGTGGGTATCTTTGACGAATATTGATACTACCCCAACTTTTGTAGTTCGGTCCAAGCTTGGGGGCCGAAAAGCATGCTATGAGGTATAACCTGGTAGTGCTGGGGTGCTCTCAGGAGCCTTGAACCAGGTTTCTGTTACTGCACAGATATCTATGTTCTCCATGCTAAGGAGAGTTTAGAGTGCGTGCATCTTGAGGTTTACACTTCTGGCATTGAGTAGCATTATTCTATGTTTCTTATCCCTTGTGATACCTGGGATTGGGAGTGCCCTGGGTTGTGATGTGGATACGTTCATCCAAAGAGTTGCAATTTATGAATTCCAGAAAATGTTGAGCAAAAGAGGTTGTACATGAGTATTTCTCACAGTTCTTGGTGTGTTACTTGAAATTGTCCAATATTACAGTGTTGGGTTATACACAAATATTTTCCAGTGTTTCAAGAAATAAGGAATGGGCATAGTGGTGGATCTGTAGCAAACAAAAATTTGGATTGTGTTCCTGCCCTGAGTTACTTTCACTTGCATAATCTCAGATGCATTATGCTTAGCAAGTAGCCTTGAGGTGTGGATATCCATAATGAATATAGACACACCTCCGCCTGTAGTGTTTCATTCCAAGTTAGGCGGACGAAAGCTGTGGTATGAATTATAGCCTGTTATTGCAGGGGTGCTGTCTGGAGCCTTGAACCAGGTCTCTGTCACTGCACAAATATCGATGATATCCATTTTTAGGAGTTCATCGAGTGAGTGCATCCATAGGTCTAGAACTCTAGCATTGAGTATCATTACCCTCAGATTTGGCTTTCTACTACCTGCTACGGTGTTGAATTTTTCATTTGAACCTTGCTTAAAAAAGGCACCATAGGTGCGGCAATGGCCTTAGCCAGTATCCAGAATCCCAAGGTAAACAGGTGCCATGAATCTCTGGCCAAGCATTGTGGTCTGTCGATCATGTCATCCCAGGCAGACAGATACTGGATCCACTTAGAATGACAACAGAATCTTAGCCAATTGTTGAAGTCAATCATTTTTTCTTTGTAATGTGGTATCATTCTGGGTCATGGCACAATGCTACTCAGGGCTAGGGTCATACCTGCCTGGGCTACAAGATGGGAAAGCTCCTCCATGTCTCTTTTCATAAAGTCCAGGGTGGTACGTCACAGGTAATTCACACCAACATGAACAATGACAGAGTCATATTTCTTCTTGTTGTGTAGATCACCTATGACTAAGTGATATGTGACAGAGTAAAGCTGGAGTTTTTTTACAAGTTCTGCGTAGGGCATCTGTTTGAGGCCATTAATCGACTTTGTGAGTTATTTCTGTGGCCTTTACACTTGTTGTAGATGTCTTGTGAGGTACATACCAAGAGGGGCATTGTACTCAATTATGGGTCTTTGATTGATGAGTACAGGGGAACAATGACCTTTTTTTTCCTGGATTAAAAAAACCTTTTCTGATGAGGTGGGCCACATAGAAGGATTTCCAGACTACTGTAGATAGTACTGTCCACTAGTGTCCCAATGTCTCATCACACTTTTGTTGTAAAGCAGAGTACTGCCTATGTGGTAGTTTATGGGTACAGAGTATTTACCAAAACGGGATGACAATGCACTTTTTGGCATTCAGCTTGAGGCCATATCTTTGATGCCAGGCAGATGAGGGCTTTTTGTAGGATATCCACATCGTTAGTCAATTTGATTATGGCTCCTAGTTTGCAGTCATGAGCCTACTTTGTTAGCCAAAGACCTTCTGTGTTAGCCTGTACTTCAGACAAGTAGATAACAAACCGGAGAGGACATAGTACGTAATCCTGTGGTACTACACTTGTCACTGGTATGAAGTTGTATTTACAGTCTGCTACTTTCACAGTGTGAGTTCATTCATGTCAGTCACTTGGCAACTCATCTTGTGACATAGCGATTTATACCTAGTTTAGTGAGTTTGTCTCTAATTGCATAGCGGTGGATGGTGTTGCAAGCCACTGCGAGATCATGATAGTCTGTGTCTACCACCTTACCTTCATCTACAGCTCTGGTGACCACTTCAAATAAGTCTATCATGGTTTAGGAGACATCATCTGCCATCGAAAAACTTGAACTAGGTAGGATACATAGTTTGGAGATTAACAATGTCATTGTTATAAGTTCCATGCTGATATGCTCAAATAGCCTTGCAGACCTGGTTCGTCAGGCTAATGTGGAAGGCCAATTGCCATGGTCCGTGGTGGCTCCGCCTATGTGGGGGGGATAACCGTTGCTGTGTGATGTTCAGTGGGCACAAAGCCAGAGTTGAGGCTATGATTTAACATGGTACTTAGGAGGGGTGCCAGTTTGTTCTGTAGTTATTTATAATGCGGCCTGTGATGTTGTCAGGTCCCATAGATGCTGTGTTCTTGGCTTTGGAGAGTGTGTTTTTTACATGTCCAGCTGTGATTACAGGTTCTTTGCATTCATCTGCTATAGAGATGGGCCCTTTAGGGCATGATAGAGGGCTAAAAATACCACTAAACCTACCTGCCATGATATTGGCAATATCATTAGTTTCTGTGTATTTAGTGCCATTGTGCTGTACCTCAGAGCAGATCTGAGTGCTGCCATTGGGAATCTTGACATAGCTATAGAATGCTTTGTGGTTTTCTTTATAATCAGTGGCAATTTTTTTTCGTAATTACCTTTGGAGGATTTTATGAGTGATCTCAGCTTCTTAGTGCGGCTGACTATGGAGTTCCTACAATCTTGGGATTGTAATCGTTTTTGCAAGACTTGCTTTCTTCTGTTGTAGAGTTTGTCTACAGCAGGGGACCACCAGATTGGCTTTAATTTTTTTGTAGGATAGCATCTTGTTTCTGTTAGGCATTGCACGATCCATCCACTCGTGCAAGTGCTTAGAAAGTGCAATTATATAGTATTCAGCAGTCGTATCTCTATTGTCTGTCACCATGGTTGTCGTGAAGTTTACCAGTTCATTCTGAAGAAGCCTGAAGTTGGCTTTGGAGAAATTTTGACGGTGGTTTACCTAATGGTATGAAGGTCATCTCAGGTCATTCACACCAACATGCACAATGACAGAGTCATATTTGTACTTGCTGTGGAGTGACCTTAGTGCATGCATTATGTGGCGTATCCTGGCACCTTGCAGGCAGCTGACATTGACTTTCTCCTTATTTAGCCTGTTGAGTGGAACATGACTGTGCCTGACTCTAGAGTCACCTATGACTCGAGTGCTAGGTACGTTGTTATGCCTTATGGACTTTGAGTGCCACACTGAGTTTGTGTGATGAGTGTCATTTTGGTTGTGTTAGGGGGTTCAGGTTACTTTGCTTTTCTGCTTTGGAGGTCCCTGTTGCTTGGGTAGATTTTTTTTGCAAGCCTCCACAGAAGGTGTGTGTCTTGGTGGTTTACTTTCCGAGGCACTATGTGATGAGTGTGCTGTGGTGCAAGTGTTTACCTTCTCCTCTTGCCTGTCTAATCCAGTCTTGGGTGAAGAGAGCTTTGCTTCCGGTTTGGTAATATAAGTGCATCTCTCACAGGTTGTAGTGTAGAGTGTGGTAGCAGTAGAGGGTTGTGTGTGTACATGAGGCAATTGCTGCATTCACACAAGATGACCAGACTCATCAGGTAGACAGGAGAAAACACTGGTAGCTGACCCTTAGACATGCCTGGAATAGGTGCTTATTAATTAAGTACTAAAAACAGTTTTCCTGTACACAAGTGAGTAAAGTTCAGTGCTGTAGTAATTTGTAGCTTTTTTAGTGCTTAAAATGAGTTCTGATGGGTTACACTGAAAATATCACCAAAGGCTTCTATAGCTAGGAGCCTTTCCCGGGCCTCTGTTCAAAATGGATATGTATCCTGTCTGATTATCCCGGTGAAAAAATTTCAAAAAATTAAAATACATAAATACATAAAATTACTGTACTGGTGCGCCACTCCTTAGGGACAATCCTCGCAGTTAGGCTGTGATTTAACAGGGCACACCAGTGTGGTGCCACTTCTTTTTGTACCTCATGTCAAATGCAGCTTGGAATATTATCATTTCCCATGGATGCTGTAATCTTGGTTTTGGACAATGCAGGTTTTGCCTGGGTGCCATAAATTTATTTATTTTTTATTTATTTTTATTTTTATTTTACATTTGTTAACCGGGGGTGTCTGACTGAGCCGAAAAGGCCCTTTTTCAGCAGAGGCCCGGGGAGAAAAGCTCCACAAAGAAAAATTACAGACACATTTAGTTATTTAGACATGATCAGTATACACACAAATTACAAGAGACATGTTTTTACAGTGGTATGCGGCACAAACAGTTACAGTGGAGAGAACAATCAAAAAAATATTAATTTTAAAAATAAAGGTAAGTAATAGATTTGTGGTGTACGGCTGAACTTTGGAATGTAGGTAGTACACAGGTATAGTACATACACTGTAGATTAGCCAGTGTTTGTGAGTAAGACTGAAAAACTATTATCAATTGCTCTAGATTTAGTATGTATATGTTATCCGCTTTCACTAGCCTGGGGAGCAATCATGGCACTGCCAACTTTGCTTGAGATGTTGCCTGATGAGGTCTTTAAAGGAGGCTTTGGATGATGTGTTTTGAATGCTAGTAGGGACAGAGTTCCATTTTTTAGCCACCAAACTACTATATAGTGCATCTCCAAAGCTATTGTAGCTGTTGGTGACTTCTAGTAGTAGTTTGCTTGATGATCTAAGAGGCCTTTTGGCTGAGTGATGTTGTACTAGGTTTTTGAGGGCAGGACACTTATTGGGGAGGTAATAGATAGAATGACAGAGGCAGAGCTAATTGTAGGTTAGGAGGTTGGGCAGTTCAAGCCAATGGAGCTGTCTCAAAGCAGTACAGTGATGAGTTCTATATGAGCAATTTGCAGCAAAGCGGGCAATTCTGTTATAGCAAGCTTCCATTTTGCTTAGTTCAGTTTTGTTGAGATTAGTCAGAATGGGAGATGCATAGAGTAGGGTGGATAGAAGTTGGGAGCAAGCAATGGCTGATCTTGTGTTGTTGGCAAGAAATGGTTTGATACGGTAGAGTGACCCCAGTTTGGCATGTACTTTTTTAATAGTTAAGTTCAGATGACTTTCAAATTTTAGGTGGGAGTCTATGGTTATTCCCAATAGCTTAGCCTGTGCCACTGGAGCAATTGGAATAGCATTTGTGGAGTAGATAGTGAATTGACTGTTAGTGTTTTTGTTAGAACTGGTTATAATCAAAAGCTGAGTTTTCTTTGGATTGAGGATAAGTTGGGCTTTGGTAAGGTAGTTTTCAATGCCAGAGAATGCTAGTTGAGTTGTTTGCAGGAGGGTGGGAATGTTTTGTGCAGCACAGATTAAGGTAGTGTCATCTGCACACTGAATTATAGATGCATGCTGTGTGGAGGTGTGGAGGTCATTTGTGAAAACTGTGAACAGTAGTGGTCCTAAGATAGAACCCTGTGGGACTCCTATAGTTATGGGCAGCTGAGGAGAAAGAGAATTTTCCCATTTCACAGCTTGGTACCTGTCAGTTAAGTAGCTTTGGAACCAGGTAAGAGTGGAATTAGATAGATTATATTGGTTTAGTTTGTTTAGCAGGATTTGGTGTGAGACTGTGTCAAATGCTTTGGACATATCCAAAAAAAGAGTTGACACTTGCAGGCTTTCATTTTTGAGACGGTTTACTGTGTCTGTGAAGCAGAGGAGAGCTGTAGTGGTACTATGGGCAGGTCTGAAACCATGCTGAGTAGGTGACAGGATGTTGCAGTCTAGGAGATAGTTTAGCATCTGGATATGGATGCATTTTTCTAGGATTTTGGCCAGGGGGGAGAGTAAAGCAATGGGTCTGTAGTTATTAAGTTCAGTGGAGGTCCCGCCTTTATGTATGGGTGTAACATAGGATATTTTCCAGAGTTTGGGCACATAGTTTTCAACAATTGATCTGTTTATGAGAGTGGAGACTGGGATAGCAATAGCATCTGCTGTGAGCTTCAAGAAATAGCTGGGGAGTAGGTCGGCTGCTGTTGATGAGGTTTTTAGTTTGGAGAGCATGCTTTTGATTGAAGTGGTGGAAACTGTTTTGAGGGTAAAACTTGTATTAGTGTTATTTGTGTTGGGGGGGATAGTGAGGAAGGAACTGTCCTGTGATAATAAGGATAGAATTGAGTTCACAAAGTGGGAGCTGAATTGTGTTTCGATGGGAACTTTAGTGTCAGGGGTGGTTGGTTTGGGGGTAGCCTTTTGGGTGGATTTTAGTAGCTGGTTTACATTTTTCCAAAATTTTTGCGGGTTGTGTTGGTATTTAGTTTGTAATGTTGTGTAGTAGGATTTTTTGTCCAGCCTAATGCATTTTTTGCAGTTGCAGTTCTTGGTACTTAGTTAGGCTTTGTGTTTGTTTTTTTTATAGTAACGCCAGGCAGTGTCTCTGGACTTGAGGATTTGTTTGGTTTCTTTACTGAGCCAGTGGTTTGTAGAGGTTCTAACCTTGATTTTGCGCAATGGAGCGACAGTGTCTAGGTGTTGTAGAAATGTTTTGTTGAAATATGCTACAGCCAGGTCAAGTGGGAGGGGTTTTTTTTTTGGGGGGGGGGGTCCAGTCACAGTTACACAGTAAAGTGTTGAGGACCTCAGGAGAGAATTTTTTTGTGTTTCTAGTGGATATATAGTTAGTGGTTTTGCATATGCTTGTTCTACTACGTATAAAGAATATTATGTTGTGATCACTTAAGGTGTCTGGAAGACTGCCTGTGTGAGGGTACAATGTGGGGTTGCTAGTTAGGACCCAGTCTAGGATGGATTCCCTTTTAGATTTTTTATCAGACCTAGTTGGAATTTGGACTAGCTGCTGGTAGCCATGGAGATTTATTAGATTACTTGGGGGTTCTGATATACAGGTGAACCAATCTAGGTTGAAGTCCCCCAGAATACGGGTTTCTTGTGAGTATGTGGAAGAACACCAGGATAAGAAGTCTTCAAGGTTAGCAGGTGTATTACCAGGTGGAATATAGATCACAATTGATGTGATGACCTTTTTAGGGTGAAGTTGAAGTTGTGAGATAAGTATGTCCCAATTATTGGGGGAGGGGTAGGAGTTTGGTAATTGATGGACAGTTAAGTTGGACTTGTAGAGTAAGGCAGTTCCACCCCCTTTACGAAGTGGTCTGTCTTGTCTAATGATATTGTAGCCAGTAGGGAGAACTTCTGAGTTAGCTATGTTTTTATTTAGCCAGGTTTCTGTTAAAGCAACTATGTCTGGGGAGTAGTGTGCTATTGTGGCCTGGAGTTCAGGTATTTTATTTTTGATACTTCTAATATTAATATTTAGCATTAAAAGATGGTTGGTTTTGCTGCTGTTGATTTGTCCAGGGATGAAGAAAGTGGGGGTGTTATGTTCTGACATTTGTATTGGAACAGTTTGTGTTGGACAGGATGGATTTGGGCCTGGGTTGGGGTAGATATCCCCACTTATAGTGAGCCTGGAGTTAAAATGGTTATACAGATGTTGGAGTTTGGTGAGGAGTGTGAGAAAGTATTGTGCTTTTTGGAGTAGGAATGAGAGCATATGTGTTTAGTCCTGAATTGGTCCGTTATGTAGTTCTTGAATAACTGTGGGCAGATATTATTATAATGTGTGGTGTCTGTGTATGAGAGTGCATAATGCAGTGTTGTGCTACTAAGTTTAGGGATATTGCTAGAGTGATAACTTGTGGTGTTGTAAAGAATTATAAGAAGACAGACTAGATTTAGTTGTGTGATAGTCATGGTTATAAAGTTTATGTTGTTTCTAGGTGGGGGGTCTGAATAGGAATTATAGGGTTGCACTATATGTGGATTGGGAAGTAGTGTGGGTGATGCAAAACATGCCTAGTGGGAATGAGAGTGATTGGGAGTATTTTGTGTAGAGCAAGTTGGTGTGGTTTAATGTGATATGACTTAAGGAGCTGTGATTGGTGGAGGTGATGTGAGTGTGAGCTGTGGGTGTGGCTATGATTACTATAAATGTAGAGGTAGTGGGGGCGGGAGGTAATAGGGGGCAGGGCAGGGGAGCGGAGAGAGCCCGAGCGTTAGCGAGGGCGAATGGAGCGGGGCAGAGCCAGAGCCAACCAAGGCAAGAGAAAAAAGTAAGTATTACTTTACAAATCTGAACACTTTTAAAACAAATTCCTGAGGTCTAATGGCTTACTGGCTAGCAGAATGTAATTGCTGAAGAGCACTTGTGTCCTGGTGGGAGACTAGAAATTTAAAGATGGCTCCATGCTCAGCAGGATTCTAATATAGACTTTGTATTGGGGGAGGGAGATAGCACAAGGGGTGTAAACCAGGTGGAATGCAAAGAAACCAGAGAGGCAATCAGTGGAAACAGTGAAGGCCTCAGAGAGGGTAAGTAATAATTCAAACCACCTGTAAAGTGAAGGAGAGAAGAGACAGCAAAGTTTATTAAGGTTGGGAGTGTGTCTTTACATTAACTTGCTGATTAGTAACCAGTTTGTGCACAGATTAGAGTAGGGAGATGCATTAGCAATGATAGAGATGCAAATAAACAGGTGATCCTCCAAGTGATACAAACTAAGGCAGAAAGAACTGAGAGGGCTGCTTGATGGTTAATTTAATTTAGTCACAGGGATGTGAATTAAATCTATACTGTCTATTGGACAGTTAGGATTACTGTACTATCGGGCGGGGACACAAGGCTACAACAGTCAGTTTTATTATCAAGCTGAGAACTACTAAGAAATACTGCTAATGTAATAGCTTCACTCTCATAAAACATACAAGTAGAATGCCTGGGTGGACTGACCCAGGTGGGGTAACAGGCTTTATTAAGGTATTCTGATAAGGCCATTGGCAGTGGAGGGCTGAAGTTGGCACTTAGTCTGTCGGCCATTATGTTGGATACATCTGTTGGTTCATTATAGTAGGTACCATTCTGCAATAACTCATAACAAATATGGGTATTGTTTGGAGGTTCTTGATATAGCTATTGAATTGCATTGTGGTAATTTTGAATTGCCATCCATAACTATGCTTCATTACATCCTTTAGGGAATTGGATAAGGCATCTTCACTTTTATTTTTTAAGGCTGATAAGTGAATTTTTCCAGTCTTGCAACTTCAGTTTTATCCTTCCAAACTTTCTTCCGTCCATTGCAGAGTTCATTGAAAGTTGGGTGGTCCAGATCGGCTTCCGTTTTTGGAAAGAGATAATCTTAGTTAAATTTGGTATGGCAAGTTCCATGGATTTGTGTACATGCTCGTACAGTGCATGGTTGTATGATTCGCCACTCATGCAGCTGCTTTCCATTGTCATGGGTACTGACAACTTTGCCACATCATATATAATGAGACCAATGTCAGCTTGGGAGAAGTATTTTGAGTTCATCACCTTAGCGTGTGGTGTAGGTGACAGAGTACCCAATGGTATTGCTAATTCTTGTGTGACCCTATGTAGGACACAGACACTGATGCTATAATATGCATTTAATGATGTGTATTTGTCCTTACCGAGGTTAATTACAATATGCACCATACACAAAACATTGTTGTAGAACTAAGCACAGTTGACAGCTCCTTCTGAGGGGAAATTCAGTGTGGTTGTTTATCATTCTGCAAGAGTTTGTAATCTGTTGTTAAAAATGTATTTAATTTAGTTGCTGCATAGAAGCACTTTCTGACCATAGTGGCAACATGGTGGTCAAAAGATAGGTTTGTGCTCAAGCTGTGTTTCCAAATCTCTTATAACGTCTTCTGTGTTCAGTGGACTACCATCAATGTGGTATGTCAAGGGAACTAGGTTTTTCCCAAAGGTGATGAAGACTAATTTTTAGTCATTCAGGTGAAGGTCATGGTTCTGACAACAGTCGTTCCTCTCACTGACGCTGTCCTGGTCAACATCATTTGGTGAGTTAGTAATATCTCACAACTTGCAATTATCTTGGAAATTTGTCAGTCAGAGTCCCCTGGTGTTGGCTTGGACTTCATAGAAGTAGATACCAAACATGGCAGCACATAGTATCGAGCCCTGTATTGGACTACTCTTGTGACTTGTCAGCAATCTGACTTGGAGTCAGCTACTTTCACACTGTGGGTTCCATATGTGAGCCAGTTTGAGACACATCTACTGATACAGGGGATGCAAGCTACTTTGGATGTCTTTACTATCTTGATGCAATTCCTTTCTCATAGCTAGCTTCAGACGACTGGCTGAAGGATCTCAACCTTTTGTTGAAGGTGATAAGGGATTTTTTTCCAGTCTTTGAACATCAGCTTATGCTGCGTCAGTTTCCTACTTCTGTTGTAGAGTTTGTTTATGGAAGGGGACTACCAGATTGTCTTCCTTTTTTTGGAGGAGACCATCTCAGTTGTATTGGGTATGTCGATTTTCATCCTTTTTTTATGTGTTCGTACATTGCATAGGTGTATAATTTGGCAGTCATGCAACTATTATCCATTTGCATAAGTGCCATGAAGTTGGCCACCTATGATTTTATGTGCCCAAAGTTCACATTTCGATGAGCATTGTCATGGTGGTTACCATTGTTTGTTAGCTGGAAGGGATGATGATTTCCAAGGTGATTAGCTTGTGATTGGATCTAAGCAGCGAGGAGTTGACTATTGCTTTAGAGCAGTGGTCGCCCATGTTAGTAATGACCATGTCATGGATGTTGCCACCTGTAGTGGTGTTAAGAATGAGCTGGTCGAGGCCATTGGAATTAATGAATTCCAGAAAGTGTTGGTGAAGTGTTTTGGTATGTGAGCAGTTTTCCCAGTTAAAGGAGGGGTAGTTGAAGTCACCCAGTACGACATTGTTAGGTTTGACACTAATATTCTCCCAAGTGTTTAGGAATGTGTAGTGTGATTCTTGGTTCGTGTTTGTGGACGTATAGCAGGCTACAACTTGAATCACTGTCTTACCCTATGTTAGCTGCACCTGAAGTATCTCCAATGCCTCATTTAGGGCTCCCAGTCAATAGGTGTGCTCATTCTTTATGAATATGGAAACACCACTGCTTTTCATGCTTCTGTCCAAGTTCTGGGGACGAAAGGTGTTGAATGAGTTGTGTTCTGATAGTGCAGGGGTGCTTTCTGCTCCATTGAACCAGGTCTCTGTTACAGCACAGACATATTATCTACGCAAATTACTGCAAACTGATATATCCAGCTACAGACTGAGTTCCATACTGATTTTCACTATGCAACAAGTGACATGGTTGCAGATGTGTTAATGCATACACACACACACACACACACACACACACACACACACACACACACACACACGTGTGTGTGTGTGTGTGTGTGTGTGTGTGTGTGTATATGCATAAACACACCGCACACACACACACACACACACACACACACATACACACAGACTACCTAAAAATTAATTGATTTTGTTGATGCTAGTGGTGATAAGCACATATTGAGTTTTTGTGGAGTAGGCATAGAGTGATCTGAATGAACGTGACAGTTTCAAAATTCAATCAGGCTGGCACCATCAACTCAGGTGAGTGGAGAAAATGTGTCAATTTGTCCATCCATGTGGTTAGTTAAATTTACATGGTCAGGACAAAAAGTTCCCACTTATGAATGAATGTTGTCGGTGATTGGTGTGTTGGTACCTGTGGCTGTAGTCTTGGTGTTGCACCAGACAGTAAAGCATGTCCTCAAAAAACAGTATAGAACCTCTAGTGGAGGGCTAAGGGAAAGTTTAGCAAGCCAAAGGTGTGCATCCGTAACCATCATTGGTAATCAACGCTACTTGTCAGTGCACTATGCAATAAGCGCTTAGGCGTTGCTTAAATACAGCAACATAAAAATATGCAACAACTGAACACATTTCAAGAAGGCACCTGTCAGTCACAGATTACACAGAATTGCAATTCATGGATAATGATAATTAATCCAACTTATTGCCAGGTAATGACCAATGCACCCCTCATACACTTGTATACAGTACTGTAAAGGTGACACCATTGGAGAAAAAAATGTAAACTCTTCACTCAGTGACAAACTGTTGTCTCAAAAACCTGACAATCACCTGTTTAAAGCTACATATGATATCATTATTAAATAGTAACTGGGTTCATATGTGTGTACTAGGCAGATGGCGTTCGTGCCTTAACAAGCCTAGCCCATTGCATTACCCTGGCTTCATGCCACACAACCTTAGTTCCCAGTGACTCTGTCGAGTGAAGTCACTAAAGTGATCCCTGGGGTTATTTTTCTAATTCCCTGCCACTCATCAGGGTATATCTAGAACAGGGCCAGTCAGGTGATTTGCTTGACAGTTATAGGAAGTCTATTCCATATCATGGTCAGTCTCTGGGTAATTAACCTGTCCCTCCAGCATGTTATGTTGATTGTGGTAATAAGGTTGAGTTATCTTGAGCGTGTGGTAGGTAGAGATTGGTATTTCTTTAGATTTTGCATTTATAACAGACATGGGTCAGACATGGCTTTGTCAGTCAAGCAGAGATTGCCTCGAAGTAGGCGCTATGAGACAGAGAATAATTGTAGTTTTTTTGAGTCTGTTCATATAGGCAATTGCTTTAGGCCTAGGATGCCCTTTGTGATGTTCTTTTGCATAGTCTCCAGTTTTTGCAGGTGTCTAGTGATGTACATGCCTAATGGGGCATTGTACTCTGTGATTGGCCTAATGAGTGAATAGTAGAGGGAGACAATGACCTCTATATTCCTGGATGCCAAAGCCTTGGTAATGACATGTCTCACATAGAAGCACTTTCTGAACATAGTGGCAACATGGTGGTCAAAAGAGAGGTTGCTGTCAACCTGTATTCCCAAATCTCTTATAATGTTCTCTCTGTTCATTGGACTACCATCGGTGTGGTAAGTCAAAGGAACTAGGTTTTTCCCAAAGGTGATGAAGACAAATATTTAGTCATTCAGGTTAAGGTCATGATTCTGACAACAGTCTTTCATCTCACTGAGGCTTTCCTGTAGCTGGTCAACATCATTGGGGAGTTAGTAATAGCTCACAACTTGCAAACATCTGTGTCAATCAGAGTCCCTTGGTGTTGGCTTGGACTTAACAGAAGTAGATACCAAACATGAGAGCACTCCGCACCGAGCCCTGTGTTGGACTCCACTTGTGACTTGTCAGCAATGTGACTTTGAGTCAGCTACTTTCACACTGTGGGTTCCATCTGTGAGCCAGTTTGCAACCCATCTACTGATACAGGTATTGCAGCATACTTTCAGGTCTTTACTATCTTGATGCAATTCTTTTTTCATAGCTACCTTTAGACGACTGGCTGAGGGATGTCAACCTTTTGTTGAGACTGATAAGGGAGTTTTTCCAGTCTTTGTACATGAGTTTATGCTGCATCAGTGTCCTCCTTCTGTTGTACAGTTTGTTTATGGAAGGGGACCACCAGATTGTCTTCCTTTTTTTGGAGAAGAACATCTCAGTTATATTGGGTATGGTGAGTTCCATCCATTTTTTTACGTCTTGGTACATTGCATTGGTGTATGATTTTGCAGTCATGCAACTATTATCCATTTGCATAAGTTCCAATGAAGGTAGCCACGTCTGATTTCATGTCCCCCAAAGTTCACTTTGGACGAGCATTTTCATGGTGATTACCTTAGTTTGGTGTGTGGAAGGGATGTGGATTTCCCAGGTGATTAGCTTGTGATCGGATCTAAGCAGGGAGTAGTTGACTATTGCTGTCCAGCAGTGGTCACCCATGTTAGTAATGACCAGGTCATGGATGTCGCTACCTCTAGTGTGTGTTAAGAAAAAGCAGGTCCAGGACATTGGAATTAATGAATTCCTGAAAGTGTTTGAGAAGTGTCTTGGTACATGAGTAGTTTTCCCAGTTAATGAATGGGTAGTTGAAGTCGCCCAGTATGAGATTGTTTGGTTGGACCCTAATATTCTCCAGAGTGTTTTGGAATGTGAAGTGTGATTATTGGTTCATGTTTGGGGACCTACAGCAGGCTAAGACCTGAATTGCTGTCTTACCCAATGTTAGCTGCACCGGAAGTATCTCTGATGCCTCATTTAGGGCTACCAGTCTGTAGGTGTGCTCATCCTGTATGAATATGGAAACACCACCGCTTTTCAAGCTTCTGTCCAAGTTCTGGGGACAAAGGGCGTTGAATGAGTTGTGGCTTGGTACTGCAGGGGTGCTTTCTGCTCCATTCAACTTGGTCTCTGCTACAGCACATACAGATCACCTACTCATAAATAGCTGAATACACATATAATGACCTACAGACAGAGTTCCATACAGATTTTTCAATATGCAACAAGTAACATAGGTTCATAGGTTAGTACTAGGCTAACTGCCTTTGCGAGCCATTTTAAGCCTAGCCAATTATCCCTTGTGAGACTCAAACCCAGCACCTTGTGTTTGTAAGTCAAACACCTTAACCATTAGGCCACCCTCCCAACCCCCATGTATACCGATGTGTGCGTGTGTATGTATATATATATATATATATATATATATATATATATATATATATATATATATATATATATATATAGAGAGAGAGAGAGAGAGAGACAGTCATATATGTATATAAATAATATATATATATATATATATATATATATATATATATATATATATATATATATATATATATATATATATATATATATATATATATATATATATATATACATATAAAAAATATACACACACACACACACACACACACACTACCTACACCAAAGGCACAGATCATACAGAAAGAGAGGTATGGAGTCAAGGATATTAATTAGTTCACACACATATATGTTGCTAGTAACACACTTCCATACTTTTCTAGCATGCAGCACTTAGTGTATATATCTAAGGAAATGTATATATATATATATATATATATATATATATATATATATATATATGTGTGTGTGTGTGTGTGTGTGTGTGTGTGTATATAGGTTCACCACACAATCTATAACCTTTGAAATACCTAATTTCAAAAGCTGGACACTATAAACCCGAAACCCCTACATCATGAAATTACACAAGCCCAAAATTTTAACCAAAAGATAATAATCAGAACAAAGTACCCCTCCCTACAGTATATTTATTGAAATATGCAGAGTGATGTCTTCTTTTATGTATGCAAGATTTTAGTTTAGACTTTTTCACCTTGTTCTACAGTTGCATGAGATCCATGAATAGGTGTTTGTGTGTGTGTCTGTCTGTGTGTGTTTATGATTGTAGTAATCTCCTATTTAAAGCAACTTTCATAATGACAACTGGGAAATTATCAAGTAAGAAATGGATGACAGACAAACTGTCTTCAGTTTAAATTGTCATCTGGAGGGCACTACCCACGTTTGATCAGAGACATAATTGACTAAAATAACCATATGACAATATATATAGTGATTTCAAAAAGTCATAGGTGAAGTGTAGCATGCATTAGGTTTATGCATAACACATTTGGTAGATATGACTGCACTTTGAGGAAATGGTGATAAAAGGAAGAAAAACAGACTGTCCTGATGAGAGGTGGAACAAGGTAGAAACACATAACAATGGAGAGTTTGAAGGTGTGAAAGGAAGAGGACAGCCTCGGCTTGTGTCAGGCTGAATGTTTAGAAGGTGGAATTCCATAACAAAGAAGGGACAGGCAAGCTCAACAAAACTACATACATTTACTTTGATGTCAGCTTAATTGTTCAAAGGTTTAAGTTGCAGTTCCATAACAAAGGAGGGTGAGGTGACCGACATCAATACCACAAAAAAAATCCTCCAAGTGTTTGATTCACAACTAGTGTAGCAGTTTTCCAGTGCTGACTTCAAAGGGAGAAACTCTCAGCCCTCACACCACAGCAAGCAACAGTAGGAATACTTTGATAATGTTATGAGATGTGGAGACACAAAGTCTACTTATGACTGAGAGTATGCAAGACTGAACGAAGTTATACCAAAACAGAGCTTTAAAAGTGGTTGAGAGGAAATAGTGAATGGCTAACCGGAGATAGACCCCCAGCAATGGGATGACAGTACTGAAGAACATTAACTAATCTGTTGGACTACAGTAGAAGTGGGTGGCTGTGTTAGCATCTGTGAAAATTGAAATATTAATTATTGATTGCATATGTAATGATATGAGACTCGGTATCCAAAGTAAATTTGCTGTTGAAGGGAGCACAAAGTTAAGTCAGGGGAACAACTGTATATGGTACTAAGGTTTATATCACAGGAAGGGCAAGTGAGATCTATTATAGCTATAGAGAAGAAAAAAAAAACATTGTCATGTTATTGTATTCATACAGTTGTACTTGGTCTTGTATAGCATTTTATAATGGTAAATTGCTGTTCAGGAGTCATCACATAAGGTTGAATTCACACTTGTAAGTAAGTTGTAGATGACATATAGGTATGCATACTTCGAATTTAGTTCAGATAAAATATTACAGGAAGTGAACTACTGTATTGCTGAGGTATGACTGGAACAGACAGTCATGAGGAGAAGGTTAACACTTTCACCACACCTACAGCCACACACAGACCTACTAAACCAGCAATGGCAAAAAATACGCATAAATACATGAAGTCATACTTGGACGCTGTAAGAAAAAAGCTGCAAAACCATCAGAGACCTCCAAAGCAGATACCCAAAAAACCTGCACCTACAGTCACAAACCAGACAACACATAAAACACAAAACCTGTGTGCCGCACAATCACAGCCATACCTAACATACTAGTACTAGGCGACTGACGCGACTCTATAGTCAGGTACACTGACATACCACTCACTAGGCTGGACATGGAAAGGAAAAGGTTAGTGTTAGCTGCCTGTTGGGAGACTGAATCTGCCACCTAACACAACACTCAGGTAACTCCAGAACAAGTACAAATATGACTTTGTCACTGTGCATGTTGATAGGAATGGCCTTGAGACGTACCTCCCTTGACTACATGAAAAGAGACATGGAAGATCTGTCTGATCAGGTAGCCCAGGCAGGTATGAAGCTGACCCTGAGTAGCATGCTGCCCTCACCAAGAATTATATCTCAGTGTATATAAAAAATGATCAATTTAAACAATTGTCTAAGCTTCTGTTGTCATTCAATGGGGGGCCATTGTCTATCAGCATGCTCCACAAGCCCTGTTGCTTCACAAGAGACCTGTCACCCCTAGGCTTTCAAGTAATGGCCAATTCTTATTGCTCCACACGTAGTGCGTTTTTTAAGCATTGGTCAAAGGTGTAAGCCACCTGCGTAAACAGCACAAATAAAAAATGATGCTTATGCTACTCAATGCCAGGAGTTTAAATCTAAAAATGCACACGCTAGAAGCGCTCCTCAGTATGGAGAACATTGACATCTGTTTAGTAAATGAAACCTGGTTCAAGGCTCCAGAAAGCACCCCAGCAGTACTGTGCTACAACTACCACCACCCATTTTGTCCACAGAACACGGACTGAAGCACAAAATGCTCTGAGATCATCCATGTTAAACTCACATTGGGCAAATCTGCAGTGCATATTGTGGCCTGCTACAGATCACGCTCCATGACCCAGGACCACTACTCCGCCTTTCAGGAGACACTGCAAAACATGAAGGTCCTAACTAACACACTGATATTGGGTGATTTCAATTAGCCAACCATTAACTGTGAAAAGTACTCAAGTATTTATTTATTATTATTTATTTCCAGTTTGATAACCGGGGAGGTCCACCGGGCCCAGAGGGCCCGTTTTCAGTGGAGGCCCGGGAGAAAAGCTCCGTATTACATACAATTAGAACAAATAGAGTTTTACATTTAGGTCTGGAGAGAAAAGCTCCTTATTACATACAGTTAAAACAAACATACATTTATGTAATTATACATACAATTATAAAATGTTTTAGAAAAGAAAGTATAATTATATATGGTGTTGTACCAATTTGAAGGGGAGCACAAAGAAAGGGAGTAAAAGTAGGGAGGAAAGTAACAGAGAGAAGGGAGACAGAGCTATGTACAGTATTTACGTCTGGACATTCTTTGGATTTCAGACCGTGGTAGTTGTGGGGAAGAAAGGAAAGAAAAAAAATAGCCAGTGCATGAGGGAATAAATGTATAAGTGATATTAGGAGGGGTTAGGTAGGAAGCAGAAAGTAAGGAAGAAAAAGTAGTGAAAAAAGGAACAGAGAGAGGGGAGAGAGAGCTATGTACAATATTTCCATTTGGACATTCTTTAGATTTCTGACCAAGGCAGGTGTAGGGAAAGAAAATAAAACAACTAGCATGTGCATGAGAGAGTAAATGTATAAGTAATATTAGAAGGAGTTAGGTAGGAAGCATGCAATTACATTTCCAGTTTTGGGAGAGGTGGGAGTGGTGCAGCTTGAAGTGATTCTTAGCAAGGGAGGGAGGGAGGGAGTTCCATTTTTTGGCTAGAGAACAGAAAAGGAGAAACTGGCCAGGGGGACGTTTTGGTTTATATACAGAAAGAAGATTTTGTTGGGCAGATCTAAGGGGTCTGTTTGGAGTGTAGAATTGTAAGATATTAGTAAGATATTAGTAAGAGCGGGGCATGCAGTAGGTTTAAAGATTATTTTGTGGGCTGTAGTAAGCTGTAGGTAGACAAGGTGGTTAGGAAGCTCAAGCCACTTTAGCATACAGAACTACAATGGAGCACGAACTACAGAATGAACTAACCCCCTAAATAAACATGCTGTTGAAGCTCAGCCTCTCCACAGGCTATGTGCCCATAGAATGCAGCACAGTACTGGTTATTCCGCTCAACAAAGGAGGGCCCAAAAATGACCCTGGTAACTATCGCACCATATGTCTGACTTGCTGGGTCTGCAAGGCTATGGAGCGCATCATCATGGAAATCAATAAGAAAGACATTGTGAAAATCCAAAGCAATTGACACAACATGGTTCAGCTATGTTAAAGGCAGATCTTGCCTACTAAACCTATTTCACTTCTTCAAGACAATCACCAAGGCCATAGATGAGTGAAAGGTGGTTCACACAGCCAAACTTGACCTCGCCAAGGCTTTAGACACCATTGACCAATCTGGTATTATAGAAAAACTCAACGTCCTGAACAAAAAACCCGATGTCATGAGATGGGTTGACCTCTGGTTTACAGACAGAACTCACAGGGTAAGAATCGCATGATCCAGGTCTCACTCTAAACCACTCACAAGCTGTGTCCTGCAAGGCTCGGTCTGCGGATCCCTACTGTTCGACATATTTTTCTCTGAAATACAGGCAAACAAAGGATGACTATGGCAAACTAAGTTTGACGATGACTGTCATTTCCAGTTTACTTATAGTATAAAATATTTAGGCATTAATCTAGAACACAACAATAAATCTTCTTTTCAAAATAACATTAATAAAATATGGAACTCAATATTAACTGATATGGACAGATGGAAACATTTAAACCTTTCACTTTTATCAAAGGCAGCCATAATTAAAATGAACATTCTGCCTAAATTCCTTTACCAGTTCACATCATCTGATCAGACAATTCCAAAATCCTTTTTTGAGTCTGTCAATAAAGCTTTGGCAAAATTTTTATGGTTCCCTAAATCTGTTAGAATCTCCTATTCCAGACTGTCAATTTCTAAGGATAGGGGTGGTTTAGGCCTGCCTAATCTATATCTTTATTATTTGATTGTCTCATCTAATAAACTTCTCACCATATCTAATTTCAAGAATATTTCTTATACAAATCATTCTTTTTGGATAAAATTATGGTACAATTACATCATTTCTAAAAATATAAATCCGGAAGCTATTCCTTTTATCTCTTTGGATAGTTTATTGATTAAAAATATGTCATCTATAATTAAACAAAAGATTAGAGCCTTTCAAACCTTACTCAAACTATGTAATCTAGAATTGATAGCTCAACTTATACAACCAATTCATCTAAACCCAAATATAATGATAGACAATAAACCCTTTAACTTAACAAAATATCCTTTAATAAAAAATTTAAAAGTTGGAGATGTTTTGAAATATCTTGACCTATCTTTACCCGATTGGCGTAAAATCTTGAAAGTAAATTGGAACTATTCACCAATTCTTCGTCAACTCAGAGTAATAATTAAAAACAAGTTTTTATGTATAGACCCCACAGAAATACAAATGACAAACCTTAACACGATTATCAAAATACTTTCCTCATCAGATAAAATGCTCTCAAACTCTTACAAGTTGATTAATAGCTTAATGAAGGACCAAAACTGTCTTCTATCGGGTGTTTGGTTAACTTATAACTCCCAATTATCAGAGTTTCAGAAACTTTCAGCCATTAGATATACAAAGGAATTTATCCCTTTTAAAAAATTATCATACACACAATTAATGATTAATAATGATGCCTACTATACCCCATTCAAATTAAATAAATTTAACCCAAGTAAATCCCCTTCATGCTCATGTTGTTCTCACCCCCAAGCAGACCTTCTACATATCTTATGGTATTGTCATTTCTCTCACAGATTATGGACCTCTTTGAAAGTCAGACTGCAGAAAATGGGATACCAAAAATCTACATTGACCTGGGAATTTGCTATTCTTCATATTCCATTAATTCATCTTCCAAAATTAGATATTCACGTTATCATTTTTATTTGCTCATTACTAAAACTTTACATAATACAAAATTGGCTGGATCGAACCAAACTAAATTGGGTTACTTTCCAGAATATGGCTTTTTCATATATTGATGCTCAAAGGCACTTAGTTAGAAGTCCAAAAAAAAAGCATTAAAAAAGTTAGTGTTAGAGAAAGTCTTAAATATAATAAAAAGTTAATGTTATAAATTTTTTTTTTCCTTTCCAGGTTGCCTAACTTGTATATAGTGTATATATTGTGTTTTGTTTTACTATTTAAAAATATGTTTAATCTTCTGAAGGATTGTTTCTCATTTACAAATTGAAATATGTTCACTTTACTTACTTTTCATGTATAAAAATCCTAACTGTCTTGTTATTTATATATTTAATAAAAAAATTTTTGAGAAAAAAAAAAGTTTGACGATGACTGCAAACTGGGAGCCATAACTGACTCTCTGGCTGACACAGACATCCTCCAAAAGGGCCTTACTTAGATGGAAATCCTTCTACATGGCACACCTGATCACCACAGGTTTCTCATCCAGAAAAAATAGGTCATTGTTCCCCTCTGCTCATCACTCATTAGACCCATTATAGAGTACAACGCCCCTTTAGGTATGTACCTCACAAGACATCTACAACAACTGGTAAACATATGTAGAACACAGTAATAGTTGGGGTGAATTCTAGTAATTACCAGCAAAATCAATTCTTTAACTGATTGCCTATATAATGAAGTGACACTCAGCATCGACAAAGTGTATGTGATGATAAAGGTTACAAAATGCTTAGTTCAGGTAACAGATGTATATGTTAGCAAGCTTTGTGCCACATGAAAATCCACCAGTTACAACTGCAGAGGGAAAAACTTTGTGATACTGTGTTATGCATGGATCGTGTGTCAATCCTGACTAACTTCTTGTTTACTCTCACATGCTATCTAGTAGTATATGCATTTTTGTATTGCTCTGAACTATTAGTTGTAACGTACACATTTTTTTTTTGAACAATTATACAATGTAAATCTTTCTGCCCGGTATGGTGATGGCAGATTCCTCAGCAGGACTCATCACATATGGTGGAAGTGAGAATTTTAATTAAGGGGTAGATTTTATTTTATGTAATTATTGCCTTGTTTTACCCGGAAAGTACACTAGGCCTGAAATACCCTGTTTTAAGTGGATGCACATGGAGAAAAGCTCTGACAAGAAAATACATACAGATACAATTAAACATTAATTGTGAAAGATATTGAAATAGTGTTTAACATAGTAAATGAAGTAATAGAGAAAGAATACATAAATAAAACAAGGAATTCTATTTGTTTCCAGTAATATCAACCTAATACATACAAAAAACAGGAATCTACTTGGTTTGATTACAGTAATAGACACAAAAGACATAGAAAAAACAGAATTTTAGTAAGTTGAAAGATGAATTCAGCAGAGAGGTATAAGCAGAGATATCTATATCTATATCTGCATTATACTAGTGTCAATAAGTAATTGTAAAAAAAGTAACATATATGGAGAAAGCATCATCATGTAGTAACCAAAAGCCTAGGAGTTTAGTTATCCTATAAGGAGAGGGAAAAGGTTAGGTAGCAGAGCAGGTACATAGTCCGGAAGAGTTGCGATGATTTCTTACAGTTAGTTATGAAGGTGGTGGCACTGCCTGTGTTTCTTATCTAAGGTGGAAGTGATTTCCATACTTTGACTATTGTAATCCAGCACAAAGGAGGGCTCGTTGAAGTGAAAGTCAGAAGACAGCCTTGTCTGAGAGCAAGTTAATTTTGCAGTAGATGTTGGAAATACATAACATACATATAGATACACACACACACATATATATATATACACACATATATATATATATATATATATATATATATATATATATATATATATATATATATGGCTCTACTGCATTTGCCCTAACTTCCAATTGACTGACACCCATTTGACTGAGACCAAATGACTGACATTTCATTTGACTGACACTTGATTTCACTGACATTTAATTTCACTGACAATTAGTAGTGCCCTTACAGGCCTAGCCTGATCTGCACTTATTGCCACAATCAGACATTAATGCCCTTGTCCATGCAGATCACAGGTGGAGCATCTTGAGGTGGAATTGACAGCTACCGATCCAATCGACATGATTGAGGTTGCAGAAGTCCCACGAGGTGCTCTACTGAAGAATAAGCAGTAGTCGGCTGCAATATTGTGTGAAACACTTATATGAAAATTTGTTCTTACAGCATGATCTATAAATGTTACATATGAGGTTACATTGTTTAGAACGAGTATCCATTGTACCATTGGACTAGGCGATATGCAACATTACCAATAAAGACCAGTTAGGGATTGCATTACATGTAAGGCAGACATCACCTCTGACTGATCATATGAATCAGGCTGAAGTGACATTGACAAAAGATGATACACACATGTAAGATAAGGAATAACTTACAATTTACTGGTGTGTAACCATTGTGGTCTATACATTTGCTGCAGGTGCTTGGAAAGGTACATGACAGAATGGGTGTTGTACGTAATTAGTAGCCTAATGAGGAAATAGAAGACGGCAGCAAGAAATTTGTTTATTGTTTTTGTTAGGCTATGAAGATAATCATGAGATGCGCAATATATGAATTGCCTTCTCAATACTGTGGAGACATGGTGATGAAAAGTAGGATTGCCGGCAACCCATGGGCTTAGGCTTCTCAACACTTATTCTGGACATAGGGTGTTGCTATTGCTGTGGTAATTAGCAGGAACAAGGCTGTTAACCAAATTGTATGAAAACTCAATTATTTTCATTGACTTCTGAACCCATCATTTTTGTGTGTTAGAGCCTAATGTATGATGTGGACATGATTTGAATATTCTTTGACCACTGGCAATGTTGCAATCATTAGCAAGATTTTGTCAGGCAAAATCTTTATTTGTTTGTTTGCCCATTGAAGAATTAGATGTGAAAACTTCAATGTCCCTGGACTGCTCACAGTGGAAGAACATTTGGTACATATCTGTTTTAGGTCGATTGCCATATGTAGACAGTAAGTATTGAACATGTGAACCAGTTATCGACTAGTCTAATGATTTAATGTTTAACAAATAGCTTGGCAAGTTTGTCAATAATCCCAAAAGTGTGAGATGGTGTGAAACACCTCGGCTAACCCTCTGTCAGATGAATTCACAGATTTACCCTCAGCCATGGCACTGGTAACTGTCTTATTGAAGTCAAGCAAGTTTGAGATGCATGATCCCTCTTTGTCAAATACAAACTGAGTTAGTTCATGTGTTTCAGATTACATATATCTTTGTGGATAAGGTACATGAAAGTCAGTGACATGGACTTGAGGATGAGGCAAGACAGGCTAATAGCTGGTTAGTCCACTGTGTTCGTGGAAGCATCATTTTTCTATAACACAATAACAATGTATGTTTTGGATTCTGCATGGACAAAGCCTGTGCTTAGACTCGCATAGAAACTTATTCACAATAGCGTTGCTAAGTCTTATTGGATAACTTGTGTGCCGCAGGCTGGGATGTTAAGATGTCCCATTCATACTGTGTGGCAGAACTTATAGAGGGCATTAATTAACTGATCTTTACTGAGTCTAGGTCAGGGCTAGGTGGTATGCATGTGTAGGGTTGTATGTGGCTTTAAAAAGTGAGTGAAGTGTTCACAGAACTTGTCAGCCATCAGGTTAGCTATGTACAGCTGTTCAGTAAATGTGTTATCAACTACCAGCTCTGAAATCGGACATGGGCATTTCCATGAAGGTTATAGGTATAAATAAAGAACCGCAAATGGTTGACTTTAGTTAAGGAAGATAATTTGGAAAAATTAATAGCCTTGGAAGAATTTACAAGTCTTATTTGCTGGTGTAAGATTATGATGGATAGTTTATAGTGTATATCTCATTCACTCTTACAGAATGACATAAGTTTCTTCCTTTGAGTGTGCATCCTGCTAATGCAAGTGGAGTAGCAGGCATGTTTCCTTTTTCTTGAGTAACTTGTCAAGGCCCTATGAGGTACGCTGGAGTCAATGCATTGCTACAGCTGTTTGGATAAAGCATTGTTGTATAAATCAGCATAGTTGCTAGTACCATTCAAGGAGAAAGGTGCAGAGAAGCTATTATTAGCACCCCATAAGAGGTTATAATTTGTTTTGGAGATGTTATTCAAATCATTCATTGCAAGGGATGGTAGGTCACATTTGATAGTTACTTGAATTGATGTTGATTTGTTTTGATTCATCCACATGGAAAAACAGACAGAGTGATATAGTGGTCCCCAATATAGCTAAGTAGCAGTGCGTGGATGTTGAAAACCGTTGTGGTGGGGTCAAAAGGCTGATTCAGAATACTGGAGTTAACTGATTTGAGGATTGTTTTGGGAAAGTGATTGTGAGCATGAGTAATTAACACAGCTAAAGGATGGCTAGTTATGTTGATAAACTGAAATAAGTCTCAATCAGTAGAGATGGCATCCAGATTCATGTGGTGGGGTCCTACATTTGTCAATTAGTTGAAGCCGTGTACTACCAACAGTTAATTACACCAGAAGTGTATCCATGTGATCATGCTGAGGGACCAGTTTGGAGGTGTATTCATCTGTAATGTGAATTTGTACACTGCCTATTCTGTGTTTTCACATCTTCAGTTAGTGGTCAGAAGGTGTGGTATGGGGCGAAAATTGGTAAGGCTTGGGTTTTTCTGAAGGTCTTTGCACCTGGTGTCTGTGACTGCTGAAATGTCTGCATCGTCCTAGGTGCAGACTGCTTATGATGAGTCCAGTAAGCTGTTAAGACAGCTACTGTTTAGCAACATGAAGCTGAAGTTGTTTGAATGATTCAA
>NC_056734.1:935724060-935731560 GCF_019279795.1 Protopterus annectens
TAGTCAGTGTTTGCTGAATTTTGTTATTTGCTAGTAATTACAGGTGTGGGGGTAGTCACATTCTTTGATTTCCTGTCCTTGCCTATTTAAGTGGTACAGTGTGAAATATTTTCTGCTTAAAAACCTCAGCTTTGGCCGGCTAAGAACTTGCTATATTCAACTGGACATATAAGAGAATTTCAGTACCTTTATCTGCTCTTTTTTTTTTCAAAAAAATACAGTATTTAAATTGATTTTAACTGTGTGGAAGGAATATTAACTGTACTGGAAGTTTTCACTCTGCTCTTCCACCCACCCTCCCTGTTTTTGTTTTGGTGTTAATCTTAGTGGCCGTGCAACTGCCCGCCCCTCTTGTAAATTTGTGTTTGGATACTCCTTCTGAGCCCATCTCATTTGCTCACTCAACTGAGTGCAGTGAGATCATATTCTGATTTCAGGCACTCCTACTGTGTATAAAGAGAGCATTTGGGAAACAGAAAAAAAAATGTAAGCTTATTTCCTGCCTTTCCTGTTAAGTGGTATAGACTATTTGTAGGCTTCTGAGCCCCCAAGCCCTTCTGTGTTGGAGGGAAGCCTTCTAGCTTAGTTTTTTTTTTCTTATAACTAGCCAGTTTTCTAGTTTCAGCACTCAAATCTGTTTCTTTGATCTCAGCACTTGTTCAGAAAAAAAAAAAAATTTCATCTGCTTTTACTGTACTTGTGTTTCTACCTACTTTTTTTTACTTTTGCATCATCTTAAAAGTACTTAATTGTATTTATAAACACAAAGATAGCAAAGTGATACGATAGCCACAATAAAGGCAAAACAATCCTTCTTATTGCTTTCATCCACTTTTATTAACAACGTGAACTTCCTCAGAAAAGACATGAGCCCTCTCCATCTCATGTCTTTTAAAGCTCAATACAGGAAATGATATCATAATTAAATTAATTGGTTCAACAATAATTAGTTAATTGTTAATTAATAACCAATGTTCTTTAAAATCCCATAACTTATTTCTTTAAAACATTGACATATAAAATACAACAAACTTTCATAACTTGCATCAGATAACTTTTTCAATGCTGTTGTGATTGAGTTGTCAACTGTAATATGACATCGCTATAAAGATGTGTACTTACATATGTCCAAGATGCACACCCACACACTCACATACACTAAAAAAAACACACACACATGCACTACACACACACACACACACACACACACACACACACACACACACACACACACACACACACACACACATACATACACGTACATATACACATATACACACACACACACACGTGTGCCTGTCTGCTTACAGCATCTATAAAACCTTGTGTGTGATAGAGAAAGATATATACGCACACACGCACACTCATACTCATACATAAATATGCGCACATACCTGAGTGTATGCGCGTGTGCTTGTAGCACATTTAAAACCTTGTATGTAACAATTTAAATGTATAAATTACCTATAATACTTACCCAAAAGCAATACTTCTAATGAACATACATTACCTATTGACCAAAAAACATTTCATATTAATAACCTCATTCAAACCCGGAGGTAAGTCTGCCCCTAGAATTAATTGCCATAGTGTTTCTTTTTGTTCTAATTTGTTATTAAGATCTCCCAAAAATGGACCCTTTTCCACATGATCCAAAACAAAAAATTGAAACTTTTTAAAGTCACTACAAACTAGGGCATGTCTTGCTAGAGAATTATTTTTATCCTTATTTTTAATGGCCAATACGTGTTCGTATATCCTACGTTTCAAAACTCTGATCGTTTTACCTGCATAATAACTATCGCATGATGTACATGAAGCCAAATACACCACATAATCACTGTGGTAATTAAAATATTTTCGTGCCCAAAAGGTCCTTTTTATGTGTGGCAGAGTAACAAATGAAGTATTAGAAATAAACCTACACTGTCTGCAATCTTTACATGAAAAGGTACCCTTTCTGGTAGTAATATCCCTAACTTTGTTTTGTGCTCTCGAATCTGTGGATTCAAGAATCTGTTTGATATTCGTAACTGTTTTGTATGTGAACCTTGGTTTAACTCCCAAAATGTCCACCAAATCTCTATTACCCAGAATGATTCTCCAATTTTTCTCAATAATGTTTTTGATACACCACATTTCATTGGTTATTGGTAATGGGAATGCAGTGTGAAAATCACTTCGGTTCTCTCTATGAATATCAACTGGATCTGTAGGAGGTCCTATTAAGATGTCAGACATCAAAATGGGCCTTGCTACACTACCCCTTAATTTAGTGACTTCATACTCAAGTTTTTTTTTACCCAATTGTTCTTATAACCTCTCTGAACAAACATCTTTCTCAATGTAATCAGTTCTTCCTGATAAATACTATCATCTGATGTCAATCTACTCAGCCGGATCATTTGACCTTTGATCACACTTTTTTTCATGTGTTGCGGGTGGAGGCTATCCCTGTGTAAATATTGATTGGCAAAGCTAGATTTTCTATAAATCTTGCTTTGAATTGTTCCAATAGTGGGATCAATTTTTAAATTCAAATCCAAAAAATTGATGTCTTTGCCATACCCGCTCGACTTAAAATGTAAAAAATCCGTAGTATTATTCAAGTCGTTCGTCATATTGTCAAACTCACTTTTCTCACCAGCCCAAATAAAAAAACAAATCATCTATATATCTGATGTATAATTTCATCTTATTGAAACTAGGATGACTCTTTAAACACCTTTGCTCCCAGTTGGCCATAACTATATTCGCAAAGGCTGGTGCCACCCTAGCCCCCATAGCTACCCCTGATGTTTGTTTGTATAATACTTTATTAAAAGAGAAAAAAATGTTGTCTAGAACAATTTCCATTAATGAACATAAAGTGTTGACTCTTTCTGCTCTTAAATCCGTATTGTGTACCAAATAATCCCTCATAAATTCAACACCTTCCTCCTGGTTAATGGAAGTATACAGACTACGTACATCCAGAGTAGCAAAATTCATTTCTTTCCATGTAATATTCAGAAAAAAAAAAATTTCATCTGCTTTTACTGTACTTGTGTTTCTACCTACTTTTTTTACTTTTGCATCATCTTAAAAGTACTCAATTGTATTTATTACTGCTTGGTGTAACTCATTCTAAGCCTTTTGGTTTAAACACTTGGGCTTTCTGACCAGTTGTTTTGCACTGAGAGGGTTTGTGGTCTGCACTGTAGTGGCAGAACAGGTAGCTTACATCCTTCTAGGTTGGGAACTGCTGATTGAGGGCTCAGTGTCTGTTATTCTAAAAGTGTATTAATTCTGGTTTAAGCACTTGGGCTTTCAGGCCAGTTATTTTACATTAAGAGGGTTCGTGGTCTGCACTCTTGTGGGAGGAGAGGCTGGACTCTGCCCTTCTGAGCTGGGAATTTCTGGTTGAAGGCTTATAGTGCATGCATATCTGAACTGCTTCTTACTGAAGTTGGTGCGCCTTGTTTGCTGTGGCATAGACTGGATTCGGGCCTGCTGGATCTAGCTTTGTTTGTGTAACTTGAGCACTAATCCAGGCATTCTCTAAAGTATTCAATTGTATTTATTACTGCTTGGTAGTAACTTGATTAAAGTGTAGCTATCATTCTAAGTATTTTGGATTAAGCACTTGGGTTTCAGACCAGTTGTTTTACATTAGAAAGGTTTGTGGCATGCACTTTGATGGCAGGACAGGTAGCTTTCATCCTTCTAAGTTGGGAACTGCTGATTGAGAGCCCAGTGTCTGTTATTCTTAAAGTGTATTAGTTCTGGTTTAAGCACTTGGGCTTCAGGCCAGTTATTTTACATTAAGAAGATTTGTGGTCTGCACTCTTGTGGGAGAAGAGGCTGGACTCTGCCCTTCTGAGCTGGGAATTTCTGGTTAAAGGTTTATAATGCCTGAATATTTGAACTGTATCTTATTGAAATTGGTACACCTTGTTTGCTGTAGCATAGACTAGATCCAGGACTGCTGAATCTAGCTTTGTTTATATGCTTGTTGTTTGTTTGCTTGTTATTTCCCTGGAATGCTAATTCAACCTAATACGCGGCTTCTCAGCGCTTCTGTGGATCACTAGTGATATCTGCATTGCTTACTGTACTTATTTCCTTGTTTCACTTTAAAGAAAGTTACTGTTTGTCGTTTTTGCATTTAAGTTACCTGTAACACAATGCACTTAAGTTACCTGGCACTTGCTCACTAAAGCAATTATATAAGTCAGCACTAAAAATTAAAAGCACTACACCCTCACTCCCCACTGGCCCTGGTTTTCAATTATTAAGGAATTCCCAATATTATTCTAGCATGTCCAAAGGTGCGTAACTCACACACAAGATAACCCAACTGGTCTGGAAGAAGGTAATAAAGGGTCAACGCAGCTTCCACAGCAAGTCCATTTATTGAGCTAGAAACATCGGAACATGACAAACATCCACATCCACAGAATAAATCCACATAAAATGTTAAGCGTTTTCATCCGCCAATGGCAGACTTAATCAGAACACAAAATATCGGAAGAGGCTGTGTAATATATACAAATTTTGGCGCCAAAACGTTTGTAAATTTTGAATTTCTTAAAGGTACATAACTCCTTAACTGATATCTTGAATACTAAATGGTAAAACTGCATGCTAATAAATGCGATCTTTCCTTTAGAAAAATACTTAAATCCTTCCATAAAACTAAAACTTACTTGTATAAAAATATGAATACAAAATTCAATTGATAGAAATATATATGATATATAACATAATATAATAAATATAATAATTATGGTAAAAAAATGAATATATAATATTTTTATACTAATTTAATAAATAAGACATAAATATAAATATAAATATATCACCCCAACAGAGTGTATATAAATACTAGAAATCAAATATGAAAAAGTTATAGATCAAATTTAAAAAAGTTGTAGATCAAATTTAAAAAAGTAGTAGATCAAATTTAAAAACTCTAATATATACCTGTGTCACTTGTTTTGAAAAATATATCATAAATAAAAAATACAGAATACATACTAATATAAATATTTAACAACGTAAAAAACGTAAAAATATTTAACAACATAAAAAATATAGTATATTGTCATGTTGTGAATAGATATGTATATATAAACAAAAATGTGCATATACTACATGTTTAGAAATGGTTTGATACTTATAAATTCATTAAGTCCTGGAGACCTGGTGGCATCAACTAATATTTGCCATTTACTTTCTCTACATGCCAATCTTGTTTTCCGGTCACCACCCAGGCGATTGAGATATTCTCGGTCTATTATAGAAAACTTGAATATGTGTTGTTCACCTGCCTCACTAATATGTTTATATAAGGCATTACTGAGGTCCTTAATTTTGATCTTATAATAATGTTCATAAATACGTTTCCTCAATTGTCTCTCAGTTTTGCCTATATAGAATGCAGAGCATTCCATACATTTCGCAAGATAAACAACCTGTTTTGTATTACAATTGCCACCCTTACTTTTAATCTTCGTACAATTTACATCATCTAATACTGTATATAATTGGTTGTTAATATATTTGCATTGTTTGCATCTCCCACATCTCTTTGTAGAGTCCTGTTTATCTTTATTAATACTGTCGCCACTACCTACTTTTACTAATAATTTCTTAAGATTTGGTGCAGTCTTATAAACTATCTTCGGATACAGGCCCAATTTCTCTCTGTGTACATCAGATACTGCCACTATATCCCAATGTCTAGTTATAATATCCTTGATACAATCAACAAATGGGGTATAAGTAAGAACACATACTCTACCCGCCGAAAAAGCTAGGAATTTCTGGTTAAAGGTTTATAGTGCCTGAATATTTGAACTGTATCTTATTGAAATTGGTACACCTTGTTTGCTGTAGCATAGACTAGATCCAGGACTGCTGAATCTAGCTTTGTTTATATGCTTGTTGTTTGTTTGCTTGTTATTTCCCTGGAACACTAATTCAACCTAATACGCGGCTTCTCAGCGCTTCTGTGGATCACTAGTGATATCTGCATTGTTTACTGTACTTATTTCCTTGTTTCACTTTAAAGAAAGTTACTGTTTGTCGTTTTTGCATTTAAGTTACCTGTAACACATTGCACTTAAGTTACCTGGCACTTGCTCACTAAAGCAATTATATAAGTCAGCACTAAAAATTAAAAGCACTACACCCTCACTCCCCACTGGCCCTGGTTTTCAATTATTAAGGAATTCCCAATATTATTCTAGCATGTCCAAAGGTGAGTTGTCAATCTCCTCTCCAGTCCAGCTGGTGAATCTGGGAATCTTGAGGCAATGTTACAATTGCCTCATGTACACAGACAACCCTCTCCTCCTCCCAACAAATTCCAACACATGTGAGAGATGCAACCATATAGCCAAACTGGAGGCTAAGCTCTCTCAACTCAGTACTGGCATAACCAGTCAGGAGGAGAAGGAAACCACAGTCACTACAATTTCAGTCTCACATAGACCTACCACGACAGCAAACCAAACACATAATCACACAAAAACATACTCGGAGGCTCTAAATAAAGATCTGCCTAAGCAGCAGAGACCTCCAAAGCAGACACCCAAGCAGCCGCTACCCCAAAACAAAAACACGTGCAACACATGTCTCACAAAGCCAATGTGCCAAACAGTCACAGCCCTTAAGACTAAACAACACACCTGAAACACTTGTAATAGGTGACTCTATCGTTAGGCACACTGATGTCCCGCTCACCAGGCTGAATAAGGAGAGGGTCACAGTGAGCAGCCTGTCGGGCGCTAGGATCCGCCACATAACACAAGCACTCAGGTCACTCCGAAGCAAGTACAAATATGACTCAGTCATTGTCCATGCTGGTGTGAATGACCTGAGACGTACCTCCCTGGACTACATGAAAAGAGACATAAAGGAGCTCTCTGAGCATGTAGCCCAGGCCAGTATGACCCTGACCTTGAGTAGCATCTTACCCTCACCAAGAATGATGCCACAATATGAAGACAAGATGATCAATTTCAACAATTGGCTTAAGTACTGGTGTCATTCAAAGGGGATCCAATGCCTGTCAGCTTGGGATGATATGCTCGACAAGCCACGATACTTCGCTAGGGACGGCTTGCACATGTCACCCCTGGGCTTTCGGATATTGGCAAAGGCTCTTGCTACCCCCATAGTGCCTTTTTTAGGCAAGGCTCAAAAGACAAACCCACCTCCATAGGTATCACAAGGGATAAGAAACTAAGAGTAATGCTACTCAACGCCAGAAGTCTAAACCTCAAGATGCACACACTCAAAACTCTCCTTAGCATGGAGAACATCGATATCTGTACAGTAACAAAAACCTGGTTCAGGGCTCCCGAGAGCACCCCAGCACTACCAGGTTATACCTCATACCATGCTTTTCGGCCCCAAAACTTGGACCGAACCACAAAAGGAGGGGGAGTATCGATATTCATCAAAGATACCCACACCTCCAGGTTGGTGGCAAAGCACGAAGCATCAGAGACT